>NC_045782.1:11092500-11162500 GCF_008692025.1 Phocoena sinus
GGGCTTGGGCCCTGTTCTGGCCTTCGCTCCACCACCCCTGCCCCCAACACTGACGCTGCCCTGCTGCATTATGGGGGAAAGTCTGCCTCTTTGGTACCGACAGTCACACAGGTTATTTTCAATTCACCGGTCGGTGGCTGGAGTCTGGGCTTATTCCCCTATCAAGATGGGTTTAAATTTGTTAAGATCAATGATTTTCAGGTCTTTCTCTGTAGCAATGTCGAGCCTGGTGTGGGAGGAGAAATCTAGAACTGCAAATCAGGAGGCTGGGACCTGCTGGTGCCCTGTGATCCCGACCAGGCCAGCCTTGTCAGGCTCTCCACTGCTCTGGCATCGGTGGGCAGGTTGGGCTTCACGGTCTCTGAGGGCGCTCAGACCCCGTGCCTGCGTGTCACGTGTAAAAGGTCATCAGCTCTTGGGCTGCCCCTGGGGTCTGGCTGGGATCCTCTGCTCTGGGTTGTGAGGGTGACTGGCCAGGGCAGTCTGGAGTCTTCTAGGCCTCAGATGCCAGCTCCTCCCACTTGGCCACCCCCTCTTCTGGCGCAGCAAAGGCTGGGAATGGGGCCTGGCTCCTGATTTCTGTCCTGTCCTGCACAGTCCCCCACAGAGAGCTGTGACCTCCTGGGCGACATCCAGACCTGCATCAAAAAGAGCCTGGGGGAGAAGCCCCGTCGGACCCGTTCCAAGGCCACCAGTGGGTCATCGTCCCGGGGTGGTGGTGGGGGGGGCAGGCAATAGGGACCCAGCATGGGGCGCTGGTGCCCTGCCCAGACTCAGCCCTTTCCCTGCTCGCAGACCCGCAGGAGCCGCCGTGGGTGGAGGTGCTGCTGGAGATCCTGCTGGCCCTCTTGGCCCAGCCCAGCCACCTGATGCGCCAGGTGGCCCGAAGTGTGTTCAGCCACATCTGCTCCCACCTGACTCCACGTGCCCTGCAGCTCATTCTGGATGTAAGTTGGGGCCTTTGGGGAAATGGGTCCCGGGATGGGGCTCTCCAAGCGCTGGGCTGCACTAGGGCTGCCTCATTGCCACCTTGTCCTGACTGTAACCTGCAGGGTGGTTGGGGGTCTCCTTCAAAGTCTCCTGCTGTGCACGCTGACCCTGGGCTTGCCAAGAGCTGACGGGGTTTATCAAGGAGGCACTGGAGGGAGTGGCTTTCTCTCCTGGGCTCCATCTTCCTCCCTGAAATGGGGACCTTTGGCCGAGACTGGACGGCCATGATCAGGGAAGGCAGGTGAAGGGGCCGGGCCAACAGATGCGTCAGCCATCTGGGAATCCCGGCAGGTGCTAAACCCCGAGGAGAGCCAGAACGAGGACGACAACGTGGTGGTTACAGATGCCTCTGAGCGGCAGTTGCTGGGGGATGCGGAGGTACGTGCCAGCGAGGGGTGGACATGCGGTGCGTGGTGCAGAGGCCTGACGCGCGGCCCACCCACAGGACGAGAGCTCGGACGACGGCGAGGACAAGGGCAGTGAAGACTCGGAGAGCGAGGAGGAGGAGAGCAATGACGAGGAGAGCGACGAGGAGGAGCGGGACGGGGACGTGGACCAGGGCTTCCGGGAGCAGCTGCAGGCGGTGCTGCAGGCAGGGAAGGCGCTGGTGAGCAGGAGCCGGGCGGGGGGCCCTGCGTCCGTGTGCGTCTCCTGCACGAGGCCGGGCCACTCACGGGGCATCTGTTCCTCAGGGCGGAGCTGACGGCGAGGACGACGACGAGCTGGGGGATGAGGCCATGATGGCCCTGGACAAGAACTTGGCCAGCCTCTTTGCCGAGCAGAAGCTGCGCATCCAGGCCCGGAGGGACGAGAAGAACAAGCTACAGAAGGAGAAGGCGCTCCGACGGGGCTTCCAGATCAGGGTGAGCCCGCTAGGCGGCCCCACCCCCACCCTCCGTCCAGTCTCCCTCTGCTCCTGTCCCCACACCTGGCTGAGCCCACCCTTCCCGGCGACAGGTCCTGGACCTGATCGAGGTGCTGGTGACCAAGCAGCCCGAGAACCCCCTGGTCCTGGAGGTGCTCGAGCCGCTGCTGCACGTCATCCGGCGCAGCATGCGCACCAGCAGCACGAAGCAGGAGCAGGACCTGCTGCACAAGACGGCCCGCATCTTCATGTGAGCGCGGCGGGTCCCCGGGGAGCCGCGCCTCCGGGGTTCCCTGGGTAGGAAGGGTAGGAGCTGGGAGCCCCGGGGGCCCGCATCCTTCAGGAAGTCTCACGCAGCTCTGCCCCGCCCGTGTGTTCTGCAGCCCTTAGCACGGGGCCCCCAGTCCCATCCCTGCCCTCGGGGTCACTGAGGCTGGGAAACCCGACAGGGCGTCCAGCGGCGACATTCTGGGCCTGTGGCAGGGGCTGGATGGGAGACAGTAGGGGCACCTAACCCAGGCTTGAGGTGCCAGGGAAGGCCACCTGGGAGAAGTTTAGGCAGTGCAGGGAGCTTCTCAGGCCCAGAGGCCACAGGCGGGGCAGAAAGGCGTGTCCACACGTGTCACACGGGAGCCGGTCAGGCGCAGCAGAGGCGAGAGGCCTCGTGGCCCGGCCCTCGCAGTATTGGGAGCCTCGGAGGCATTTGCAGCCAGGAGGCGGGCGAGTGGGTGGTGCTAGAGCAGGGAGCCCAGCAAGAGTTGGCGCAGCGTGGCAGGTCGAGCCCTCCCTGTCTCCTGGCGAGCAGAGGCAGTGGTGGAGACAGAGAGGCCTAAGGACTTGTGCCAAGTGTGCGGCACAGAGCAGGTGGGGAGGGGCGGTGGACAGCGCAGCCCCCGCTCACGCCCCCTGCGGGCCCAGGTCCCACGTTCTCGTCTAGTTCTCCCTCCCACTCGGCCCAGGCCCAAAGGGTACTGAGCGCGCAGGCCCTGGTTTGTGTCTTACAAAGAGCCTGGAAGCCACCATCCCCCGGGGGGCGGGTGTAGATGGGGCTGTGGCCAGGTCGGGGTGTTGGCCCGCGGTGGAGCCTCACCCAGGGAGCTGGTTTCCCTCCGGCTTCTTCTCAGAGCCCATCTGCATGTGGTCCCGGGCCTGCCCCTGCACCCTTGGTAAGACCCCTTTCTTTAGGTGTTTGTTTCCTGCCTGTGAAATGGGACCCGGCGTCCCTACCCTGGGGCTTGGCCCTGCCGTGGGGCGGGGGGGTAACAGCGTGACCACCCCCACCCCGCTCTCCCCCGCCAGGCACCACCTGTGCCGCTCCCGGCATTACTGCCGCAACGTGGGCGACCGCGTGGAAACTCTGTATGCCCAGCTGGAGCGGCTGGTGCAGCAGGCCAGTCGCCAGGCTGACTCCTCTGTCTGCCTCTACTACTTCAATGCCTCCCTCTACCTGCTCCGGGTCCTAAAGGGCAACACTGTGGGCAAGTCCACCTGCAAGGCCCAGAAGAAGGAGAAAGCCGCCACTGACACCGGCACCCAGCCCCAGGGCCCAGAGGTGAGCAGGCGCTGGGCCGGGAAGGCTCAGCCTGGAAAGTCCAAGCCGGTGGGAGCCAGTCCCAGGAGGCGGCGGGACCATCTGCCCATTTCACAGATGGGAAGTTGAGGCTGTGCCTTCCCCGGGACCCAGCTTTCAGCCGTCTGAAGGCAGCCCAGGCTCTGCTCCCATGCCAGGGCCCCCTCTCCCTGGCATCACACCAGCTCTCTCTCACATGGTGCAGGCTGCCAGCTGCTTGGATTTGAGCCTCGTGACCCCGATCTACTCATCGGCACTGAGCTCCTTCCTGACCAAGCGCAGCAGCCCGCTCACAGCTCCCATGTTCCTCAGCCTCTTCTCCCGGCACCCGGTGAGTTGCAGTGCCAGGCCGCCCCCTTGGGCCCTGCTCGGCCCAGTCCTCACAGCCTAGCTCACAGCCCGTCACTCCCTCCGCAGATGCTCTGTAAGAACCTGCTCCCCATCGTGGTCGAGCACGTGACCAGCCACACGCGGCCCCGCCATCAGGTAAGGGGCTTCCCAGATCCCAGCTGAGGGCCTGTCTGAAGTACTCGCTCGACTCCTGGCTGGCTGGTTAGCTATTTGTGAGGCCTGGGAATGCTGCCCTGGGCGGGCCAGAGGGTGGGCCCTGCCCCTCCGACCTGGGCAGCCCCGCCCCCACTGTAGGCCCAGAGCAGCTGGGGCTGGGGGCCCCTTCCTGTGTGGCCCGAGCCCACCAGCTCCTCAGAGACCGTGCTCTGACCTGCGCAGAGGAAGCCCCAGGCTGATGGGTGTAGGCCTGGGGGCAGGGGTGGGACGAGGGGGCTGGAGACACAGGAGGAAGGCGCACTGAGTGAGTGGAGGGCCGGGAACCCCGTCCGGCTGACAGCCCTGGCTGCCCCCCAGGCCTCGGTTCTCCCACCTGCCTGAGAAGAAGGGGCAGGGGCAGGTGAGGGCCGAGCCTAGAGCTTCTGTGGCGACAGCGCCTCCCGCGTGGCCTATTCTAGTGCCCAGCAGGCTCCTGGAGCTCGTGGGGTCCCCCTGCTGCGGTTCCCTCAGCCCTGGCCCAGCGTGCCGAGGCTCCTGCTCACCCCGTTCTCCACCCCCCGCTCCCCAGGCCCAGGCCTGCCTGCTGCTCCAGAAGACCGTGCCCACGCGGGAGCTGAGGCTGTGCTTTAAGGACCCCGAGTGGGAGCAGCTGCTGGACCAGATCCTGGCGAAGGTCACTGAGGTAACAGCCACGGGGCTCCGCTCTCCCGCCCGCTGGCAGTGGTGCTCTGGGAACCAAGGGGCAAGGGTTGCTGGACCCTGCGCCTGGGGGTGGGTTGGGGGTCCCCCCAAGGAGGCATTTCTCTCCTCGGCGCCCTAATCTCTTCGTGTGGGCAACAGCAAGGCTTTGGGCAGCTCTCTGGAGGGGCTCAGCCTGGCTGCCTTCTCCTTAGACCCTGCGGACGCTGGGTGAGGCCGAGACCAAGTCAGGGCGCCAGAAGGAGCTGTCTTCCTTGGAGCTGCTCAACATTCTCTTCAGGAACATCCATCACGAGGTGAGAATGGGCGCGGGAGGGAGGGCACCACGCAGGCAGGGTAGGCAGGTGGGGAGACAGGTGGGCAAGGTTCTGGACGCTAGGGTCAGGAATCTGGGCTTCGTGTGAGGGGCGAGGGTGCCACAGCCAGTGCGTGGCCGGGGTGAGGTGAGCCGGGGGCTGTCCCTCTGCTCCAGTAAGAAAGCCGAGAAGGGGCTGGGAGGGCTGGCGACCATGGGAGGACGCGGCTGTGAGCGCGGGGCACGGGTTTCTGGGCCTTTGGAGGCGGGCCGGGCGGGTGGAGCGTGAGACGCTCAAGGGGCCGCTGTGGGCAAGGCTCTGGTTCCTCCAGTCTGGCCCAGAGGAAGAGGTTTGGGGGTTCTTAGCGGAGACACTTGATCAAAGCCCAAGTGCGGGATAAGCTTCCAAGAGGAGGCTGCAGGGAGCAGACAGGGCCAGGGCCTTGCAGAGCGGCAAGCGGACCTGAGAAGCCACGCTCAGAGGGGTAGTAAAAAGCCAGGAGAGAGATGGGTATTCTGGAAGCCAGTGGATTTGAAAAACAACCCATTCAGTATGTGACGGGGAGGGGGAGATAGGAGGAAAGGCATTGGCAACCCTGGGGTCACTGCATGGGGCACCCCGCAGGTGGGCGGGCCTTTGGGCTGTGGGAAGAGAACAGAACATGGCAGCTGGGGCTCTTTTCTCCTTGCAACGCGAGAGAGACTGGGGAATGTACAGGCAGGATTGGCTGAGGGTCCAGAAGGGGGGTGGGCTCACAGAGTGGCTCTCACCGGGCAAGGGTGGGAGGACAGGGGCCAGGAGCCAGGGAGAGGCAGGCCATGCCTCATGTCACCACTGCAGCCAAGCCTTCCTGCCCCTCTGCAGAAGCTGACGATGGACCTGACCGCTGTCCTGGGCGTGCTGCAGAGCCAACAGCTGAGGCTGCAGCAGGGGCTACAGCAGGGGGCGCACTCGGCCGGCTCCAGCCGCCTCTATGATCTCTATTGGCAGGCCATGAAGTTCCTCGGAGTCCAGTACGTTCGGGGAGAGGGGGCCCCCACCTTGGGAGGGGCTGGGAAGACCCTCACGTCGCACACGTCCTGATGTGTGCACCGCAGTGTGGGAGCTTTGGGCCGCTTGGGGACCACGGACGCGGAGGTCAACCCTGCCCTCACCACATACTTCTTTCCTTTGCTCACTTCCTCCCAGGCGTCCCAAGTCAGAGAAGAAGGATGCCAAGGAAGTCCCTAAGGCCACGCAGAGCCCCATTAGCATGAAGCGGAAGAAAAAGGGGTTCTTGCCAGAGACCAAGAAGCGTAAGAAACGCAAGTCCGAGGGCGCCACGCAGGAGGAGGCGGCCAAGCCCGCAGCCGCCGGTGGGGACCAGCCCCCCAGCACTGGCAAGAGGAAGAGGAAGATCAAGCGCAAGGGCCCAGCCCAGTCCCAGGCGCAGGGGCTGCCTGCCTCCAAGAGTCCGACCCCAGACCCCCCTGCCACGAGCCCCAGCAGCCCCGCCAAGACCCCAAAGCTGCAGAAGAAAAATCGGAAGCTGTCCCCGGTGAGCAGAGCCACTCCCTTGTCTCCTGAGTCCCCCAAGGAGCCTGCTGCCAAAAAGCGTCAGAAGAATCTGCCCCAAAAGGGGGTTTCAGGCAAGTCGCCGCAGTCCGCACTGCCTCGGAGAAAGGCCAGATTGTCTTTGGCCAGCAGGAGCCCCAGCCTCCTCCAGAGCGGGGTCAAGAAGAAGGGGCAGCTGAAGAAGGCGAAAAAGCTGTGAGTGTCCCCATCCGCCCTAGAGACTCCTATTTTTTCACCACGATTTTAATACACAAGCCACTGTCTGAGATTCTACCTTCCGCGCCGGGGGTGGGAGGTCTGCTGCCAGCCTGCTAGTAGGTCCTGCCCTAGCAGGCGTGGCCTCAGAGACCCCAGCCCTGGGCTAGGCCCTGCCGCTGCTCTCAGGCACAGAGCACGCTTGGGACCTTGGCTCCCCAAGCGGTGTGGGCCAGGCCCAGGGCTCTGGTATCTGGCGGGTGGGGTACAAGTGTGACCATGCCTCATACCCCCCAGGCTGCTTTCCTGCGGGAGCCACTGGGGCGTGACTTAAATATCTTTATTTCTTCATTTACAAGAGGAATATATTTGGCTTCTCTCTTAAGACTCTGAGATTCACAATGAGCAGCTCTAAAAAATAAAGGAGCAGTTTGGCTTCCGGAAGGAAGAGGAAGCAACACTTGGACCTGGTTCTTGTACAACAAGAAAACATTGCTGGGGCCCCAGTTGAGGCCGGGGTGGGAATGGAGGCCAGGCTGGTCTTTGGGGGAAGCCCACCCCTTGGCTAGCCCCCCACCCAGGGTGCCCCAGAGCTTGGTGGGGAGGGGCTACTCCACTAACTTCCCCACCATTGAAGCCACGCCAGCCATTCAACGGTGGGCAGAAAGCACTAAGCTGGCTGGCTCTTAGGGTCTCCTGCTGGCCACGGGGCCACCGCGACCAGAACCACCCTGATTCCAGCGGAGGTACCGGGAGGGAGTGTGTGACGCAGAGGGGATGTGATGAGCTCCACGGGGGGCTGGCGAGAGGTTGGCGGCTGCGCCCCAGCGTGTGGCTCTCAGGGCGGGGTGGGGGGAAGTCTGGAAAGGGCTGCACTTGAAAGCAGCTGATGTTTGCGTGGGGGTGGCTCTGGGTGTTGGCCTGTCCCGATGTGCCTCAGCTCCCCCCAGGCTCGGCCCTGGGCCAGGAAGCTTAGTGGAGGGCTGCTTCCTCTGACGGCCAGAGCTCTGGCTGCTGCCCCACAGATTCTGGGAATTGTCCCCTGGGTGCTGCCCCTGGAAAGGGCCCAGCCTGAGGGCCAGAGTCAGTTCCTGGCTTCTGGGGGGTGGGGGTGCTATGGTGGATCCAAGGAGCCCTGTAGGCATGGGGAACCCCCAAAGGTCTCAAGCCTGGGGCACAGGTGGGGTGTAGCTGCCACCAGGGCCTTCACTCCTGGTACTGCCAGCTCCCTGTCAGGATGGTCCCCCACCTGGGAGATCTCCGAGCTGACAGCCAGCCCAAGGCAGCAGAGACAGGTGTCCTCCAGAGCGACCAGCAGCTTGGGTGGCAGCAGAGACAGGTGTCCTCCAGAGCGACCAGCAGCTTGGGTGCCCGGCTCTGCCAGGTTGAGTCCAACGTCCACAAGGTCAGAGGCCCAGCTGACAGGCTGCAGTCACACCCCAGGCGCTTCAGGGAGCCTCAGAGCCGGAAGTGCCGCCCTGAGGCTTGGGCCACCTCTCCTCTGTGCAGTCCAAGGGTTGTCGTGTCTTCAAAGCTGCAGATGACGCCTTGCCCAGCAAGCTGTGCGGGAAAGTCCAGCCCCCCGGCCCCAGAGTCTGGGGAGGGTAGAGACGGCCCCAGGATCACATAAGCTGGGGACAGGCCGGCCTCTCCCCACATACCCACAGTGGGCTGTCGTCTTCCTGGGGCCCAGGGCCCCTGCAGCCCAGACCCAGGCCTGGGGGTCTGTCCCAGCGTATGGTTCCAGCACACACAGCCTTCCAGGTTAGTTGAGGACCCAGCTTCTTGGAGCCAAGGCCACTCAGCAGTCCCAGACCAGAGCCGGTGGGCACCCAGCTGTGGGTCACATGGAAAGCTTCGGGACAGCCCTACGGGGCCAGGGCGTCGGGGGACACCTCCCAGACTAGGTAGGAGCCAGGGTTCTTCATTATCCCAGTAGCACCTGGAGGGAGGGGGTCAGAGGTCAGGTGCGGAGTCCATTCCAGAGCTTCCCTCTTTCACCATCCTCCCTATGGGGAGAAACAGGCCTTTCTTGGGGCTCTGGTAGCATGAAGGGTGTGGGTCTACTGGAGCCAAGGCGTGGGGCAGTGACCTTGGATTTCGCACTGCCGGGAAGCTGCAGCCCCCAGAGGCCAGGCCCAGAGGAAGGTCCAAGGAGGAGTCAGGCCCTGGCACCTCTAGGAGGATTCGGGAGGACAGAGTCCAGAACCGAGCAGGGAGTTCCTGGCCAGTCCCCACCCTGACCTATGCCCCCAGCCCTTCTGAGGAAGGAAGGGGGAGCTGCCCCCCTCCCATGGGTCCACTGGTCAATTCGGGCAACATCTCATTAGGAAGAGGACCAAACCCAGGCTTGGGATGTGCTCAGGCAGGAGTGATGCAGGAGCTGCTCCTGCCTCCGGAACACCCATTCCACGGTGAGCTGCGTGCTCCCCCTCCACTAACCCTGCCTCTGCCTTCCTGCAAGGATTCTCACCCCCAGCCCCCCGGACCCACACTCACTGCCTCAGACTTTCACAGATGCACACGGCATCACCAGCTGGTTCACCCTGGGGGAGAGACGGGTGGGGGTCAAGGTGGCAGCTCAGCGGGGGCCTGGCCCGGGCACTGCTCTGGCGCGTCGCATCGCGGGGGCCGGCGGACCGGATGTGCTGGGCAGGGACCTCGTCAGCCCCAGGGGGAGGTGGGAGAGCCCAGGAGTGGGGAGAGGAGAGAGGGAGGGAGGGAGAGAGAGGAGTAAAGAGAGGAGAAAGAAGTCAGAAAATGAGAGGAAAAAGCAGGGTCAGAGCCCCAATCCTGAAAACCATTCATTCCAGGGAAAAACCCACCTAGAACCACCACAACCACCCCGGGGCCACCCTGGGCTCCCTCTTGTGATGGAGGCAGCATCTGGAGGGCGTGGAGGCGGGGACCTTGTCAGCCAGACGACCCACCCACTCCCTCCTGTCCCAGCAGGCAGCAAGCCCACCCTCACCCCCACACTCACTGCTGCTCAGCCTTGGCGCGGTCACTGAGGAAGAAGAGCGCGGTGGCCAGGAAGAACATGCCACCCAGGACCACGACGAAGGGGCAGAGCATGAGGGCGTAGCCCAGGCTCAGGAACTCCCAGAGCGGGGAGTCCTTGGTGCTCTGGCGGATCAGGTCGGAGATCTGTGGGATGGGGGTGGATGTTAGGGCGGGGCCACCTTCCAGAGCCCTGCACCCCACCCCACCCCACCCCCAGTACTCACAAAGCCGATGAGGTAGGGGCTTCCGGCATCCCCCAGCAGGTGGGAGGTGAAGCTCTGCAGGGCAACGGCGGTGGCCCGTCTGGTGGGGATGACCACATACTGGGCGAGAGGCAGCAGGTCAGAGGCCAGCAGAGTCAGCTGTGCCCCCCTGGCCTCAGCCCAGGGGTCACGACACTTCTCAAGCTCCTGTGGCCTCAGACTCGCTCCTGCCCTGGTGTCTCAACTTGCTCTCCTGGGCCCTCACTCCCTCCTCCGCAGCTTCTGAGACCAGGCTGCCTTAGCGTCGGCACTTTGCCCTTGGCGGGGAGCCAAGTGCACCGGGCACAGGGATCACACGTGGCAACCCTGGGACCAGAACCCTGGCCTCAATCTTGCCCTCACCTCCCCACAAGCTAAAGACCCATCTTGGTTTCGCCTCCGTGGGGACCTGCCAAGGCCTGGGATGGGTGATGGGGAGGGGAAGCAGGACCCTGCCTAGAAGAGCCTCCACTTTTACCCCCAGCACGGACTGCCAGAGCTGCTGGGCCCCCCAGAACCCCCGCCAGACCAAGCAGGCCCTGACCCACAGGGGCTGCAGCTCCAAAGCTGGGCGGGCCAAGGTCAGAAAGAGGCTGGTGGCAGAGGAGCAGGGGGCGGGCAGCAGCCACCTCAGTGGGTGCCCTGGGCAGCCCCCTGCCCCCGAGCTCAACTTCCTCATCTAGTCAGAGCCCCAGCCTTTGTGGACAGTCTGAGAGCAGCCAGTGCCCACCGGGCACCTAGTTACTGGGGGGGAGGGGAGACCTGGATTGCGTGGCCCCATTTCCAGGAATAATTAGTCACTTGGCCGTGACACTTAATAAAATGGGACACGATTTCCCTGGGGCCCAAACCCTCATCTGGGGCTGCCGCTGGGGCTGGGGGCAGAGGAGGGGGTCGTGCCTACCGCCAAGGGCCCTTGATTGAGGCAAACTCACTCCAACCTTCACTCCCGCACGTGCAGTGATCCCCGCCTGGCACTGAGCTGAGTCAGACCTCCCGCCCACCACACCTTTAGCCAGGGACTGGGTGAGGGGGGGCGGTGCTGGAGAGAGACCACCCCGGGTGAAGCACATACACAGGGAAGCTCGGGCGGGGCCAAGCGGGCTTCCTGGAGGGGAGCTAGCCAGGGGCCCTGATGCCCAGGCAGACTGATCTCCTAGGCTGACCCACATTCTGGCACCAAACCCCAAGTGCGCTGAAGGTGGGCCCCATGAGGAGTCCTTCCTCCCCCTGCCCCCAGGGCCCACCCTGGCACCTCCCACCCTCGCCGCCACTGGTCCCCTGCATACCCTTCTCCCAGTTCTCTCCTGGCCCTGACTTGGAGGATCACTGAGGACAGGACCAGCCAGCCCCTCCTCCACCACCCCCGTCCCAGACTGCCGCTTGTTCTCGAGGCCACAGCCCCCTCCTGCTTCCTCCCAGGCTGCTCCCATCCCCGCCCAAGGACACGAGCCCCTGCCACCCGCCGCTCAGATGGCTCTTTGTCCCTGGCCGCCTGGTCTGGAGCCCATTGTTGGCCCCGTGAAGACGGCCTCTGTCTGCCCGACCCAGCCACGGTCACTCGGGCAGGCGCGCCTGGAACCCGGGCTGAGCCAGGAGGGCAGAGTCCATGGGAGCTCAGACCCTGAGGGTGGAGCCCTGGCAGACAGCACCACTCTGGTGCCAGCCTGGCACTGCCAGCCTCCCGGCCACAAACCTGAGCCTCCAGACATCGCCCTCCGCACCCAGTCCCCACATCCTGCCCTTCTGCCTGCTCAACCCTCTGATTCCAGGCCCTGCCCCGATGCAGACCCCCAAATCTCTGATTCCCTCTCTCCCCTCACAAGCCCCGCTGGCTCTCCCACCCCTTCACCCACCCTCCCCATCTGCCCCGAGGGGTTGAGAGGCCCCAGTCAGCACGAGGCAACCTCGGCCTTCCTCACCATGAGGATGTCCGCTGTGATGGCCCAGTTAGAAAACAGCAGCGTCTCCCCTACAAAAATGCAGATCTGCCCGGGAGAGACCAGAGCAACCATCAGGGGGCGCTCTACCCGCCACTGGGCCCAGGCTGCTCCCTGCACACTGACTGCTGGCCGGGGGCCCCCAGAAGCCTTCCCCCCGGCTCCTGGCGGTCAGGCGCACGGGGAATTTGTGGATTATCTACAGGCTTCAAGCCAGGCCCACAGCCCTGGACAGAGCAGGGGCAGACTGAGGACTGAAGCCTCCCTGTGGGCGAGCCTCCCCGTTGGGGGGTCCCACCCCCTGCCCCAAGTCAGACTGCATTTCCTCTTCCAGAGCCCCACTGCCCCGCCACCCTGGCACTCCCACCGCACTCACATAGGCCCCCACAATGCTGCTCTTGGCCGCCACGAAGATGAGGCAGATGAAGATGGCGGAGCCCAGCATACCCACAGCGCACACCAGCGGGTCAGCCCGCTGGGTCCGCAGGCGGCACCAGCGTGTGGCTCCTGCGCCCGTGACCACCCCGAGAAAACCCGTAAAGCAGGTGATGGCCCCGAAGATGAGGCTGCGGAGACAAAGGACGGTGCAGCACGGGTCAGAGGGCAGGGCTGGGGTAGAGGGGCCGGCGGCCTCCCTCCCCCCGCCGCCATCCCCGCCTGCCCACTGAGCCCGCCTGGCCGCACCTGTCCTTGGCCGCACAGGGCGGGCTGCTGCACGTCTCCGCCGCCTTCTGCACGACTTGGGCACGGTGCAGGTACAGCGGGATCCACATGCCCAGGGCCCCTGTGGCGAAGGACACGGCCGACGTGGCCAGGGAGGAGAAGACGTAGCTGCGGCTGGGGAGAGGCCGGGGCAGCAACACTGAGCAGGGGGGCCAGCATCCCCGCAGCTGGCAGGGTCGGGCCCAGGAGGCAGGCTTTCCTCCCTCCTTCCCCCAGGGACAGAAGGCCTCAAATGCCTTGCCCACGGGCTCTGGGGCTGAGGGCTCTGGCTTCAGGGATCATAAACACTAGTAGCCCCAGCACTGTGGACAGGGAGTCTGGCCAAGCAGGCTGTGTGGGCCAGCCTGCAAGCTGGGGTCCTCTCATCTCGGCGCTCCTCCCTCCCTCTTCCCACCGGACCCCTCCCAGCAGCACTCACTTGCGGATCAGGGCCTTCATGTCTCGGAGCCATGACGTCCGGGCCTTGAGCTGCCCCCCGAGCTGGTCAGCATGGCCTCTCTTAGTGGCCGGGACCAGGACGAGGATGAGCGTTCCTGTGATCATGCCCAGGATGGGGGACACCTGGTGGGTCAGGGTGCACCAAGTTAGGACACCAGCGCCCAGGCGTCTTTGTGTCTGCTGCACCTGGAAGGGGGAGCAGGCCAGCCACGCCTTCTCTGGGCCCTGGGCTCCTCCTCTGGGCTAGTATCTGCTCAGCCTTCCTGACTGGGCAAAGCCACTGGGGGTGAGGCTAGCATATGGGGCTTGGGGGCTCAAAATGGGCTGTGCCGACCAGAGGCAGGATGGGAGGGAGGGATGGTCAGATGGATGGAGGAGGGAGGACAGATGGCTGAATAGTCAGAGAGATGGATGGACAGATGGATGGATGGATAGATTGCTGGGTGGATGAATTAACACATGGAAGGACAGGAGGATGGATGAGTGGATAGGTGATGAGTGACGAGTGATGGATGATGGGTGATCGATGGAACAAAAGGAAGACAAGTAGGTGGGCGGACACATGGAATGATGACTGGGAGAGGAGAGTTCCTGGGGACAAGGAGCCAGATAGCAGCTCCTGCCCGCCTCCCTGGGTCTGGAAAAGTTTCCCAGGCCAGCTCCTCACCCTGGTGGTGGGGGGGCACTGAGAAGGGACTGGCTGCACATGTAGCCTATCGTTTGGGAGGGACCCGTGTGGGTTCCAGGAGAACAGAGGCTCAGGAGCCCCTTTGGGTCTTCCCTGCATCCTGCCCAGTGTCGAGAACAGAATCTCCAAGGCCCCAGGCCTCTCTCCAGATGGAAAGGGCACATCTCGAGAGTCCGGATTCCAATATACCAGTCCCTCCACCAGCTCCTGAGAACAGGGAAATCTGTACCCATCCCCACCAGGCCTGGGAGCCCATGGTCTGGGGAGTTCCTCTCCATGCACCGCCCCCCATGAAAAAATTCCACGCAGGCTGCTTCCTTCCTGCTTTTGAGGAAAAAACACTTTGTCTTAAGCTTCCTCTCCTTCACAAGACTGGGGATCTCTGTTTCCTCTGATTGCACTGTCCTGGGGCCTTGGCAGACTTGTGCCGAATCCTCCTGCAGGACAGGAAGTGGCTCCAGACCCCGGGGCCCTCACACAGAGGTCTCGCCTCAGCCCCACCCCAGCACAGGGCCACAGCAGGAAGTGCCGCCATGAACGTGGAATTTCCTTCGTCCTCACAGACTGGGGCCCCTGAGTGGGGTGAGCCTGGCACCCTTCACACCTCCAAGTGAACTGAAGGAGAAGAGCCCAGGCCCGCGAGGTGGGGAGCCTGGTGGCTGAGGCTCTGTCCCTGAATCTCTGGGTGACCCTGGGCAACGGCTGGTCTGGGGGTGTTCTTACCCGCAAGGCCCAGTGCCAGTCTCCGGCCGCCTGCTTCACGCTGGAGCCGGTGATGTAGCCCAGGCCGCTGCAGAGAGGACAGGATGGTCAGGCAGGGATGGGCAGGGCGTCGGGGGCAGGGCATGCTCACCAGTCTAGGAGGCCACCAGCCCCCGCCCCCACCCAGCCAGCCAGGGAGCTGGTCCAGGCGCTTCTCAAGGCTGCCTGCCCATGTGTTTAGGTCACAGAGGGCCAAACTCCAGGGAGAGGGAGTGGTAAGAAATCCGAAGGGACCTGGCCCGGATCCTCACCTGCCCAGAGGGATGGCGAAGTAGAAGACAGACAGCATGAGTGTACGCGTGTTCTTGGTGAAGAGGTCGCCGATGATGGTGGGCGCGATGGTGGAGTAGCTGGCCTCACCGATGCCCACCAGCCCGCGGGACAAGACCAGCAGCCAGAAGTGCTGTGGGGAGGGGCGGAGAGCGCTGGGGGGGCCCGCCTGCTCCCCTGCCTGCGCATCCCCGCTCCCTACCCGCGGCAGGGCCCAGGAGACAGGAGAGAGGGTGGAGCCCACCCCCTGCCTCAGCAACGACTACACCCCAGGCCACTCTGGGCCTCAGTTCCTGCCTCTGAATAGTGGGTCGGACTGGGTCTAGCTGGCCCAGTGCTCGGATGGAGCTGGACTTTCAGGGGCTGAGAGTCGTAGGTTTGGCGGGGGACGTAAGCCTGTGTCTCCACTGCCACCCTGACTTGTTGGGAGACTTCCTCCCTGGGTTCTGGCCCCATCTTGGGAGCCTCAAGCCGCCCCTACTCTGTGTCCCATCCCCTGACCAGGCAGCTGGGCTGACCCTAGCAGCACTGAGGACCCAGTGTAAATGGGGAGTGGGCAGGGCAGCCCAGTGGGCTCAGTGCCCCTCCCCCATGCACACATCAAAGAGCAAAGCCCAGCTACATGGGAAGGGTGGGGCCGTGCCAGCTGCCAGTGGTTCTACCCCTTTGATGTGGACCCTGCCCAGGGCCTGAGAACCAAGCCTGGTCATTTTTCCCCGGCCCCACCCCGACCACCCATCCGGCCAGCATTGCCCACATCCAGCCCTCCTCCGGGTCTCCCTGTTTCTGCACATCTCTTTCCCGGCCCTCTCTCTGTGTCGCTGGTCCTGCCCATCCATGTCTGCGCCTCTCGTTTCCATAGTTCATTCGCTCTCTCACCCTCCATCTCTGAGTCTTCCTTCTCCTGGCCCCTTGCCTGGGCTTCTTTCCCGGAGAAGCAGCAGCCCACAGCCTTTGCCTATTTTTCTGTTGGGTTCTTTGTCTTTCTTGTATTGGTTTCTGTTAGCGTTTTCTATATCATGGGAATTGAGGTTTATTAGATAGGTCACAAATATTTTCCATCATCTTTCTTTCCACTTTGTTTGTGGGGAGTTTCATCATACAGAAGCTTTATTTTGTGTTGGTTAATTTGATGCTGTCCAAGCTGTTGATTTTCCCTTAATGGCTTCTGGATTTCACATCTTGCTCAAGAAGGGCTAGTCCATCCCAGAATGATACAAAATATTCTTTTATGTTTGTTATATTTTAGAAAGAGAAAGAAAATGGGAGTGATTTCCTTATTCTCCTCCGTACAAGAGCAGGCAGATAAGACCTCTTTGACAAGGGATCCCATAGATCCCCACTCCTCCCCCAGGAACTGGCTATCTTGTGCATTTGTCACGACTTCCTCTCTACCTTTGCCTGCACATACACGTACCAAGGAACAACATTTAGTGTCCCCTGTGTGCTCTCAAAAAATAAACATAAAAAGACCATCCCTCGGACTTCCCTGCTGGTCCGGTGGTTGAGAATCCACCTTCCAGTGCAGGGGACGCGGGTTCGGTCCCTGGTTGGGGGACTGGGCGCCCACATGCCGCAACTACTGAGCACGTGAACCACAACTAGAGAGCAGCCCATGTGCCGCAACGAAGATCGTGCGTGCCGCAACTAAGACCCGACACAGCCAAAAGTAAAATAAATATTAAGAAAAAAAAGAAAGCATTCCATGCATCTTGTCCCACAACTTGATTTTTTCCCCTCATTTTTGGAAACCCATTTCAGCTGGTTAATATAGATCTAGTTCATTCATTTGCTGCTAAGAAGCTCACAGTATGAATACACCCCATTCTATCTGGGCGCCCTCCAAGTCGAGGTCATTTAGTTTCTCTCTTTTTTTTCTATTACAAAACTTGCAGCAAACATCCTTACGTAAACCTGTCACTTTGTGTCCACAAGTTGGAGTTTCTCCCTTCGGCATATACCCCCAAGTAGAAGGCTGGGCTGTGCGGTGCACACAGAATTTTACAAAATCCTGCCCCACTTTGCTCTCCAAAGAGGCTCTACCAATTTACACTCCCACTAGTAGCTTGAATAACACTTGGTATTGTCAGCCTTTTTAATTGCCGCCAATATGATGGGTGTGAAATGGTAACTCGTTGTTTTAATTTGCAGTGCCCTGATTACTCAAGAAGCCGAGAACCATCTCTTCCTACATATGCTGCCTGTTGGGGGATCTTCCCCTGGAAGTGCCTGTCACTATCCTTTGCCCATTTTTTCTACCGGGTTGTTTGTCTTTTTCTGGTTGAATTATAGTTCTAGACCTTTATGGTTTGCTTTTTACTTAACTTTCACCTAGCTGGGATTTATTCTGAAGTATGGTTAGAAATACAGACCATACTTTATCTTCCATCCAGATGGAGAGTCAATACTCCCAAAACCATTTATTTGAGATGCAACTTTCATCCTCCACTCAATTCCCATAGAAAGGAGGACTCTGTTTCCTTGATCTCTTAGTTTATCCCTCTGCTGTTTTCATTAGAATAGCCATGTTTTGATAACTGATAGGACAAGAGCCCTTTCATTGTTGTTTTCACAATGTTCTTGGCTGTTCCTGGGCACTTTCTCTGCCAGATTTACTTCAGAATCACATTGCCAAGGTCCACCAAAAACCCCCACGGGACTCGGATTGTGACTGCAATGAACTCATAGATTAATTGGGAGTGATCCGTTTTTCTCTCTGCCTCTACTCATCATCTCTCCCCATCTCTCTCTTCCTTCCACACACCCAGAGTGGGGCCCAGCCTTGACATCGTGGTCCTGTACTCACTGGTTAACCCCAGAAGCAGCCCCAGAGGTCAGATGATGATGGAGCCTGATCAGGGGCAGAACAAGAGCCAGAGGCGGTCCAGAAGCTTCTTCTGGTCCAGTCCCCATTTTTGACTGTGGCCATCAGGCTCTACCTAACGTTCTAGGCCTGGGATTTTTTGTGTTTTTTTTTAAATTTATTTTTAGCTGCATTGGGTCTTCGTTGCTGCACGTGGGCTTTCTCTAGTTGCGGCTAGCAGGGGCTACTCTTCGTTGTGGTGCGCAGGCTTCTCATTGCGGTGGCTTCTCTTTTTGCAGAGCACAGGCTCTAGGTGCACGGGCTTCAGTAGTTGTGGCTCACAGGCTCAGTAGTTGTGGCTCATGGGCTCTAGAGCACAGGCTCAGTAGTTGTGGCGCACGGGCTTAGTTGCTCCGTGGCATGTGGGATCTTCACAGACCAGGGCTCAAACCTGTGTCCCCTGCATTGGCAGGTGGATTCTTAACCATTACGCCACCAGGGAAGTCCTAGGCCTGGAGCTTATTACCTGGCCTGACCCTTCTCTATGAAGCTGCCCCATGAAGCAAACTTGTATCCCCCAAACCTGCCAGTTCTCTCTGCCCTCACCTCCAACCTCCTCTCGATCAGTGTAAATCTGACTCACCATTGCCCTTCTTCAGACTCTTCCAGGGTCCAGCACTTCCCTCAGGAGAAAGCTCAGGCCTTCCAACCTGGCATTCAAGGCTCTCCATGACCTGGTCCCTGCCTTCCTTTCCAGCCAAAGCACTCTCCTCCTCGATCTACCAACACACTCCACCATTTCTGCCTCCATGGGGCTGCTCCCTCTGCCTGTGCTATCTTCACCAAAAGGCCTAACCTCCCTGTCTTGCCTGCCCAGCTCAACTGCCACCTCCTCCAGGAAGTCTTCCCTGACCACATGGATGGCAGAGACTGCTCTCTCTTCAGTGAGGACTTTCAGCACTTTGCTTATCTTGAAGGTTCTGGACATGGGAGCTCCTGTCACATCTTCCCATCCCCAGGCCTGGGTGCTCCCAAGGCCAGGGTCTCCTCCTTTGTCCCCTAGGCTGAACACTCCCTGAAGGCAAATCCTGGTCTTCTCCCCTTTTTTTTTTTTTTTTTTTTTAAGATTTAATTTTATTTATTTTTGGCTGCTTTGGGTGTTCATTGCTGCATGCAGGCTTTCTCTAGTTGCAGCGAGCAGGGGCTACTCTTCATTACGGTGCGCAGGTTTCTCATTGTGATGGCTTCTCTTGTTGCGGAGCACGGGTTCTAGGTGCGCGGATTTCATAGTTGCAGCACGCAGGCTCTAGAGCTCAGGCTCAGTAGTTGTGGCGCACAGGCTCAGTAGTTGCGGCATGCGGGCTCTAAAGTACAGGCTCAGTAGTTGTGGTGCACGGGCTTAGTTGCTCCACGGCATGTGGGATCTTCCTGGACCAGGGCTCGAACCTGTGTCCCCTGCATTGGCAGGCGGATTCTCATCCACTGCGCCTCCCTTTCTTCCTCTATCTCCCTCTATAGTAGCCATCATGTGATTGTCCATCCTCTGCTTGAAGACCCCTAGTGACGGGACACTCACTACCTCTCAGAGCAACATATCTCCTCATTGGGAGAAAGAACGGAAATAATGATTTGTTGAAACCTGCCATGTGTCAGGGTCTGGACATTCATGAGTTCAATTATTTCTCACAACCACCCTTCATACTAAGAAGTATTATCCCCAATTAAAGATGAGGAAATTGAGGCTCAGAGAAGTTTCTCCAGATCACAAAGCTGAGTGGGCAACAGAATTGGGATATTCAAATCCAGAACTGCGGGAGCCAAGTAAGAAACATCTTCCTTCCTGGGAATTCCCTGGCAGTCCAGTGGTTAGGACTCCACACTCTCATTGCTGAGGGCCTGGGTTCAATCCCTGGTTGGGGAACTAACATTTGTCTCCCTAGGACTTTGACCCAAGGAGTTGGCTGACGGTCGGACAAAGAGCAAACTGTGTGAGGGCTAGAGAAGGGTAGTGACGCATCTAGGGTCCCACAGCAAGATGACGGCAGAGCCAGAACTAGAACCCAAGGGTCCTGACTCCTTGGCCAGACTTGCCCCCCTGATCCTTGCATCCTCCCCAAATCAGAAGCAGCTCAGAGAGAGTCAGGATGCCACACAGGGCTGTGAGTCCCTCAGTTCAAGGCCAGCACGGGGAAAGCCCAATCGGTAGGGCCAGTGTATAGAAGTACCCAAAGACCCCCCTCATCCCACCATACTTGGACCCAACGGGCTGGAACCCCAGTCTAGACTAGGATAGGTCAATCAGACTTGCCACCTGCTGGAGGAACCAGGACACACGGACAGGATGAGCAGGAATGCCGGGTGGAATGCCCGGGCAGGCCTCACCTGCTGTGGGATGAAGGAGCTGGAGAACGTGACAGCCGACCAGAAGAAAATCCCACAGCTGAGGATCACCCTTCTGTTGAAGCGGTCACCCAGGTAGCCAAAGATGGGGGCAGCCACCATGAAGCTGCAGATAAATGCTGCGTGGGGAGAGGAGAGCCACAGTTGTGGCACAGGGGTCTCATGGCTGAGCCCACCCGCCCAGACCACCCAGCGAGAGGCCAGGCGCCTGCTGAGGAAGCAGCCGCTGCCTGAGAGGGGCAACCTCGGCCAGATCTGGGCCCAGGGGAGGCGGGACAGGCCCTCTGGGTTAGGAGACTCCACGACTCCATCCTCTTCAACGCCCAGTGGCAGATGAGCCCTTCGGGTACTTTTTAAAAGAGTAAAGATTATTCACTGAACATTTTCTACTTGTCAGGTGCTAGGGGCTCACCACACAGCATCTTGTGTATCTTTCTGACCCCCATCCCACCTCACAGATGGGGAGACACTCAGAGAGAAGTGACTTGCCTAAGGCCCCACCGATAGTAAATGTCCCAGTGGGGATTTGACCCCCTGTCTGACTCCAGAGCCAGTGTTCCTTATACCTTGCCACGCTACTCTCCTTATTATACTTGAAAAAAAGGTTCAGAGAGGGAAAGGGACCTACCCAAGGTCACACAGCAAATTGGGGCAGAACTGGACCTGGAACCCCCAGTCTCATACCTGCCAGATCACAGAGCCACCCTCACTCCCAGCAGACTGCAGAGACTTTCCTGACATTTGGAAACATTGTCATTCATTTGTTCATTCATTCACTCATTCATTCATCCATCCTTTCATCCATTCAACAAAGACCAAAATTCCTAGACTCTTGCAGTTTTCATTCTAGTGAGAAACAATGAAATAAAAAATACAGTATGTCAAGGGGTGACACATGCTAAGGAGGGAAAGAGGGCAGAAACAGGAGATAGGAAAAGTGTGTGAGAAAAAGAAAACAGATGTTAACATTTTAAATAGAAAGGTCAGAGGTGACATTTCAGCAAAGACCTGGAGGAGAGGAGAAGACAAATCATGCAAATATTGGGTTGAGAACAGCAAGTGCAAAGGCCCTGGGGCAGGAATGTGCTTAGCGTATTTGTGGAACAACAAATAGACCAGAGTGGCTGGAGCAGAGGGACCCTGGGGAAAAGGCCAGATCGGGTAGGGCCTTGTGGCTCACTGTGGTGACTGTGGCTTCTACGGGTGAGAAAGGAAAACACCAGAGGATGCTGAGCAGAGGAGTGATGTGACCTGGTTTTGTTCTTCCAGAACAATAGAGCAGCAGAGTCTTAGAGGACCCTGTAGGGATGGCACTACTAGTATGGGAGGGGCCTTCGAAGTCTCAGGGGGGATAAAGAGTCCAGCAACGCAGGGTAATCGCTAGGTCATGCGGTGAGGCAGCCCCTGATTCCTCCTCCTGGAAGGCAATCCCACAGCTGACGGGCAGATGGCCAGACAAAGGCCGGGTGGGCAGATAAGGTGGCCGGCCAAGCTAAACATTCACAGGGTCTGGCTGTTCCCTCACAGACCTGAGCCCCTAGGAGAAGAGATAGAGGGAGGGGAGGAAGGAGGCAAGGAGGTGAGAGCAGGCTGGGCTGGTGCAGCACGACTGTCCCTCACTTATCCCAGGGAGCAGGATGGTGAGCGTGTATGGGTGTGGGGGGCAATCTTTTAATCCCAACTGTGTGACTGGGGCCTCGGGCAGAATCAGCAGAGAGGTGCACAAATCTGGGCACCAGAGATGCAGTGCCTGGTCTTGAATTCAGCTCTATTCCTTTCCAGCTGGGTGACCTTGGGAAGGTCACAACCTCTCTGTCCCTCAATTCAGTGGTGCGCTGATAAATGTTTAGCAACTGGCTCTCCAAAAATGAGGCGGGGTTGGGGGGAGCCCTGATGTGTAGTGTTTGCCCGTTTTCATGGTGCACATACTCCCACCATGGCCTGATTTCAAGCTACCAAGGTGATGTCACTAATCAGAGTTGGGAAGAGAGATGCAGTCACAGAGCTGCACATGGAGTATTTCTACCACCTAGATCCAACAGACATAAATAACCTTAAGAACGTAGATAATAGTGAAAGGTAGCAAAATAATTAGGGGGTGATGAATTCTGAATGTTTATTACCTTTGGGTTTTTCTTTTTACTAGCTCTTTGGAGTATAGTTATACAAAGTATAACTGTATAATTGCTTCACCATACTGTGTTAGTTTCTGTTGCATAGTAAAGCAAATCAGCCACATGCAGACACATGTCCCCATATCCCCTCCCTCTTGAGCCTCCCTCCCACCCTCCCTATCCCACCCCTCTAGGTCATCGCGAAGCACCGAGCCAATCTCCCTGTGCTATGCTGTGATGTTGTGTAATTGTAAGTTTATATAATTTAGTTTGTAATAACGGTTGTGCTTAACAACCAGCTCACACAATTCCTGAAAATTTAACAATCAACTCTCGTGAACCTAAGCCACCTCCAGCACGCCAACTTCCTCATCTGTAAAATCAAGATAAAAATAGCAACTCCCTGCTTGCTCTGAGCACTGGATGAGATAATGCGTGGAAGGTGCTTAATGCCACGCCCTGCCCATGCCCAGAGTGGGTCAGCTCTTGGTCAACACTGGGCCCTTGTTTAGATCAGTCAAGGTAGAAATTATTTCCTCTTATCTAGAAAAAGAATTTTTCCTGCTGGGTCTGTCTCCCAGGACCTGCCTGAGATCAGACCAGGATATGGGCTGGAAAGAGAGTTCAGTCTCATCAGGACTTACACATGTTAGGGGAGAAGGAAGAATTGTTGCCTCTATGCCTGTCTGTATTAGGTGAGGAGTGGACAGAAAGAATCAGAATAGGAGTTGCCCCCGTCTGGCCAAGAAGCAGACCCTGTCCATGGGTTGCCCAGCTTAAAGAGTTAAAATGCCAGGGAACCAGCAAGGAGGGCCAAATCCTACCAAGACAATGAAGGGAGGCTTCATAGAGGCAGTGATGGCAGAGCAGGGCACTGAAGGCTGCATAGGAGTTCACCCTGATGATACCACTTAAAATCAAGTATACTAAAATATGAATTACAAATCTTATAAGACTGTATAATGGTTAATGAGGCATAATGCTTATTGTTAGGGATAACTGCAGTTACCGTTCATGGAGCATTTACTATAGGCAAGGCCCAGGGATGTGCCCTGGCCATAAGCACAGATGATCTCATTTGATTCTCCCTATTACCTTCATCTTACGGAGGAAACAGTAGAGGCTAAAAGGAGTGACATCATACAGCTCGTGTGTGGCTAAGCCAGAATTTATACCCCAATTTGACTCCAGAGTCCTTGCTCTAAATCACACCACAGGTGGCCAGGCTGGGAAGGCGGAAGATCCCAGCTGATGTTCCAAAGGTCAGAGAAAGTTCAGGGTGTGTGGGGACAGCAGGAAGACGCATGAGGCTGTAGGCTGGGAAGGTGATACAGAGAGGAAGCAGTGGGAGAGGAGACCACTGAGGGAGATCGGGCCCTAACCCCTAGTTCCAGGTTTGGTGTTAGTTAGAGGGCAGTGGAGATCCACAGCACACTGTTCTCCCCCTTCAAGGAGGAGCGCTGGCCAAGCTCCCACTGGGTGGGTGCAGAGGGGCTGGAGGAGGTGAGCCAGGCCTCGGCCAGACCTCAGCCATCCTGGTCCATCCCTATCCTCCTGTCCACAGCAGAACTGGAAGGCAGCCCCCCTGGTGCTTTCCCCGCTGGCTTTCTGCCTGCTCTTCTGGGTGGGCAGAGGCACCTGGGACTTCAGATGGACTCCTGCTGGGGCAGCCACACCCCATCCCCACCCCGTCCCGCCAAAGGTCACCAAGTCCCAACCTGAGTTTTACCGTCTGTCCCATTGTACAGCTGGGGCCACTGGAAGGTGGAAGAACTTGCCCAAGCTGACACAGCAACCCTCCCGACCCTGGACTCTCTTGTCTCTCAGGGCCTTCCCCTTGGGGACAAGGGAATCCAAGGTCATCAGGGAGACACAATCCATCTTTCCAGCCCTCCCTTCTGCTCTGGGGAGCCAAGAGAAAGGGCCTCTCCCGGCCCTCAGGGTTGTCACAAGCCAGCAGAGAGGCCTGAACACAACTAGGTAGGGCCTGGAGGGAAATAAATTCCTGGCAGAAGGAACAGCACAGGGGCTTCCCTGGTGGCGTGGTGGTTAAGAATCCACCTGCCAATGCAGGGGACACAGGTTCGAGCCCTGGTCCAGGAAGATCCCACATGCCATGGAGCAACTAAGCCCGTGCGCCACAACTACTGAGCCTGCGCTCTAGAGCCCGCGAGCCAGAACTACTGAGCCTGCATGCCACAACTACTGAAGCCTGCGCGCCTAGAGCCCGTGCTCCGCAACAAGAGAAGCCACTGCAATGAGAAGCCCGCGCACAGCAACGAACAGTAGCTGCCACTCGCTGTAACTAGAGAACGCCAGCGCACAGCAATGAAGACCCAACGCAGCCAAATAATTAATTTAAAAAAAAAAAAAGAAGCAGCAGCAACAGCACAGGCAAAGGCCTGGGCAGGTGACCCATGTCCCAGATGGCGGCGCAGACCCTTCTCCAGACAGCGGGAAGCTCTGCTGAAAATAAAGACCAGCCCGGCCTAGAAGCTTCCTGGGCTCAGCACCCACAACCCCACAGTCTTTGTCTGGTTGAGGAGAGCTTTCTGGGCAGACTGGCTGCCCCACCCCTGGTCTCGGCAGGGCCGGCTTTCCCGGCACGAGGACATCCTGTGGTGGGGGTGTGGGGAAGCCCTCTGTCAGCTCACGTGTGCTGAGCCCACAGGTCTGGGACAATGGAGCCGCTGGCAGGGAGCCAGGGCAGGGGGCAGGGCCGCGGAGGGCCGAGTGGGAGGAGTCAGAGCCCCTGGCTCACCTGGAGAAGCTGGGGCTGAGCCTCACTCCCTCCTCTGCAAGATGGGTGATGCGCCCCTCCTCACAGAGCCGGCAGGAGGTCATCAAGGAGACAGGGATTGGGCAGCATCCCTAAGGCGCCACCCACCTCTCATGGTGCTGGTTGGAGGCCTTCTCCCGGGGGCCTGCCGAGGAGGCCAGCACCCAAAGCTTGAAACGACTCCCGCTGAGGGTTCTGCGCCCCTTCAGGCAGCCCCCGGACCACCTGCACTCCGAACCCACGGAGCTGCTGAGAAGGTGGCCCTGGAGCAGAAGCGGGTGAGGTCTGCGCTGGGGGAGCCCTGAGCCCCCAGACTGTGGCCTTAGAGCACATGTCCAGCCCGCCCCACCTCAGCCTGGGCTGAACCAGGTCTATTTTTACAAAGTCCGGATCTGGCCAACTTGTTATTTGGAAGAGACTCGCCATCCCCCACATCCCGTGGGCAGGGAGGGTGCTCGGGCGGGCGTGGGGTGGGTGGGGTCAGGCTCTGCCCAAGCAGCCTCCCTGCCCACGGGATGGGGAGGATGGAGGCCCAGGCCGGCAGGCTGGTGGGGAGGACCCAGAACAGCCGGCGCCATCGGTACCTGGAAGCCCACCAGACTCAGAGCCCCTACGGGAAGAATGGGAACTACTCCTCCTTCAGACTCTGCTCAGAATATAAACCCTAGGTTGGCCACTGAGGCCTCAGGGAGGGAGATTCTTGGGCCTCCCTTCTAACAGGAGGGTCCTGCGGGGAGAGCCACGGGGGCTGCCCAGCTCTGCCTTCAGAACCTGAGTCTCTGTCGAAGTGGGAGGATATTGCAAGGCTGGCCAAAGTGAGGAGGGAGCAAGGCCAGGAGACTTGGTCCCAAAGCAAAGGCGCCGTCTGGTTTCAGTCTGAGCTGGCTCTTCCTCTGTCCCCACTCTCCCCCTGCCCCCGCCCCCCAATCCTGACACTTCCTCATCATGCCACGAACCCCAGCCCTGAGTTGGTCCCGAGGGGAAACAGCAGGGGCAGGCCCAGGCCAAACTCTCAGCCACCCCACGCCCCACCCCCCGACCCTGTCTCCTGGCCCAGCAGCTCCTGGTGCCCACAAATAAGCAGGCACCCCAGCTGTCAGCCCTGGCCCTTTGATCTGGGCAAGCAGCAACACCTGGCTCTGACCTTATCAGGGAAGAGCCAGGTGCATGGGGCCGAGGCCAATTAGGTGACTTGCCTGGTAGCCCATTGGGTCACATCCTGGTCTAGCCCACCTGGCTTTTTGGCTCAGTTGGCCAGAGAGGCAAGGACATTCTGGGGAGCCATTCTAGCTGTGCCCAGGGTAGGTGGGAGGGTGAGGGCCGCAGAGTAATGACTAGAGGGTCTCGGAGAGTGCTGGAAACTCTCACCGTGGCCCAGAGGCACCCACCCCGAGAACACTCAGACACCTGGGATAAGCCTCACAAATCCGGCGGCCACCTGTGCCCCCATCCCAAGCCAAGAGGAAGTCCCAATGTCAGGCCTGCTACTCTCTCACCATGAGACCTTAAACAAGTCATTTCTCCTCTCTTGACCTCTGTCCTTCCATTTGGAAAGTGAAGCTGACCAAAGGGGGCTTGTAGGAGGAAGACTCAAACAAGATGATGCTGTGGATGATTTATCCCCCTCCTTCCAGGTCGCCAGGGATAAGGAGGACACAGCCTGGGACATAACTGAGGCAGCGCTAGGACCCTCGCAGCCCTCCCAACCTGCTCCCTGGGCGGCTACACTGGCCCTGACCTCCATCAGTGAGAGCTGAATGGAGGAGGCCAGAGCAGGAGGGGGATGAGGCTTGGGTTGGGTCCCCAGTGACTCAGGGGCCACGGAGCAGGGGGATGGGCAGCTAGGCTCCCTCCTGCCCTTCCCTCACCAGCTTGGCAGCCTGATCCCTCCCACACTCCCATCCGGCTTCAACTCTGTCTCTCCAGCTGGAAGTGCTGGTCACTGCACTGCACGGAGCCCAGGAGGCTGGAGGAACCTGTCCCAGGCCCCGGGTCAGGATGACTTGCTCTGACCTAGCCAGGGAGGCCAAGCCAGGGGTGGGGGGGGGTGGGGGGGCGGAGCCAGCAGAGGGGCTTGGGCTCACATCCCGGGTGGAGGTGATGTCTGCAGGGGCAGGGGCCTGGGCGCCCTTAGGAGGAACTAGACGGCACAGCCTTGCCCTATAGTCCCAGCTCGGTTAATTCTCATGTATTCGGGCTGAACCCTGGAGCTTTCATCTCCCCTCTCTGAGCCCCAGAGGCCCCATCTAGGAAATGAGGATGGGCACTGAGCCTAACTGAATGGCTGTGGCTCCAGGAGGCCGTGGAGGCCTGGCACAGTGCTTGGTGGAATGCCACCCAGACAGGTCAGGCAGGTTCCTGGACAGAGCCAGCCTCTCTGCCCCTCCCTCCCAGGAGAGCCCGGGAGGGGACGGGGCTCGCAGAGTGGAATGCAGACCATGCACCTTCGCAGCCACATCTAACTGGGCCTCACGGCCAGATGGACTCCAGGAACAAGGGGAAACAGCAAGGTCAGGGCCGAGTCAGAACCAGCCCTGGGATGAAATACTGGCTCTGAGTCTCTGCCCAGGCCTGAGGGTCCTGCAGAGGGCACAGCCGGCAGGGCCGCAGCCAGTGGAGGGCCAAGAGCTCAGGTCCTACAGGGCTACACAGCAGGCAGGGCAGTCACAAGTTTGACATGGACCCTGGAGGGAGGGGCAGAGGCTGAAATAGCTGCTTACTCACCTGCCATGCTGCCCTGGCCCAGGTGGGCTCGGGCCCTGCCTCCCCACCAGTCCCAAGGCTGGACCCCGGGGGGTGAGGGGCTGAGAACCTCAAGCCCAGGTCTAGTCTGGGACCCAGGTTCTCAGGCTCCTGCCCTGGGCCTGCGAGAGGCTCTTGGGCTGACCAGCTGGAGTTTCCTGTTTGGGCATCTGAGAGCTGACTCCCAGGTTGCCTGCATTCCTGTATCTCAGCCACAGGCCCTCAGGGCAGGTGTTATTTGCTTTGTTTCACAAGAATAGAAGCAGAGGCTCGGGGAAGTGGTGCCTTTTGTGAGAGGCAACGGTGGGATTTGGACACAAAACTCACGCCCTTTCCAGCAAGTCAGGACCAGGGAAGAGACAGGCAGGGAATCCCCACCAGGTATTAGAAAGCAGGAGGGGGGGCCAGGGCGGGAGGGGGACCTCACCTGACTGCAGCAAGCCGGCGCCTCGGTCCTTGACCCCAAAGTGCTGCTGGATGTCCAGAAGGACACCTGGGAGGAGAAGATAGAGGGTGCTTACTGGCGACGCCTGACGCCTGGGGGCCCCCATTCGCACACCCCACCTAGGCGACCCTCAGCCCCAGCCCAGCCCTCTTTCCACCTTGCAGGGCCCAGCCTGGCCCCATCTAGAGAACCCCACCCTGCCGAGTTTAGCCAGGCCACCAGAAACCTTGGAGGCCAAGCTTCTACCCTGAGGTGCTCACACTGGGGACAGGACCACATCCCCTCACTCGGCCAGTGTGGGGTCCAAGGCGCAGACAGGCGAGGCTCCTCCATGGTTACTCGGCCCAGCGGGGCAGCCAAGCCTCCTACCAGCCTGGGCCTCTTGCCCATCTGCAGCTCAGCCCCAGACTAAGTGCTGGGACCCCAGACGTGGACCCTGCTGTCAGGGGAGACCACAAAGCCCACAGCCCGGAGAGTGGGTGGGCAGCCACTGAAAGCCGCAGGAGAAGCCCCCTGGCCGAGGAGAGGGCGGAGAGGGCTCACAGGCAACACACACACCCGCCTACCTGCACGTGTGCACAAACATGTGCTCCCCCAGCTGTCCTCAGGACAATAACCAGGACTCCCAATTTTCTGATGCAGGAGCCCAGAGGCAGAGGGAAGCAGACGGGGCTCTGGGCCTGCTTTCCCGGGGGAAGCGGAGCCCTTGAGGCCATGTCTGCCCTTCTCCCAACTCCCAGCCACCTCTGCGCTCGTTAGGGCTTTTTACATCAAAGGGGGGCGGCAACCAGAACAACTAGAAACGATCGACAGCTGTGGACAGACCCAGCCGTGGTTGTATAGAGGCCAGCAACTGCCCAGCCCCCTCTGACCCCGTGCAGCCCTCAACCAGGGCTCCCGGGTAAGCCCAACCCCCAGCCCCACAGCTCCCAGGGCCCCTGCCTCAGCTTATCTGAGGACAGCAGGAGGCTGGGCCACAGGCCAGAGTCCCCCTGACCACTGCACATCTGCACTGAGAAGAAAGAGGGGAGAAAGGAGACAGGGCCTGTCTCAGGAGCTCCCCATGTAGGGAACAGAGGAAGGGACCAGGACCCTGCCTTCCGGGGACTCCCAGAACCATTCGACACGATGGCGATGACGACGTCGGCATCTTAAATGATGATGGTTCGTATTATTGAGCGTTAAGTGCTTCATTAGTTTAACCCTCACACAACCCTATGAGGCTGGTACTATCATCTCACTGGATAGATGAGGAAACTGAGGCACAGAAGGGTAAGCCACATGTTCAAAGTCACACCACAGGGAAACGGGTGAAAGTGGAATCTCCAAACACAGTACGAGGGTCCCGTCCAGTGGCTGGGGCTGGGGAAGAAGCCACTGTCCCCCCACCCAAGACCCAGGCATGGGGTGCTGAGGGATTTCCTGTTCTAGCAGCCTGACAGCCAAGAGCAGCTGGTCTCCTCCTTGTTAATACCCAGAGTGGATTCACCATAATTACCCATAATGAAGAGGCTGTGTGAGACCCAGCTAATGACTTAATAACCAGGGCGGGCTGGGACTTCACCTTGAAGGCAGAAACCAGGGGCCGGTCCTGGGCCTGCGGATGGCAGGTCCACCAAGTGGGATCTCCGAGGTGCCCCGACCAGGCCTCAGAGGCCCTGAGTTCGACCAGGCTCTGTGGGTGGCATGGCTGGGCCCAACCTTGGGGAGCTACCCACGCTTACCTCCCGGCCTCACAGCCCACTCCCAGTCCTAAGCCAGGGCCTCTGTAGCCTCCTGATCCGATCACATCTCTCTCCTGCAGAATCACCATCACCTGTGGCTCCCCTGCCTTCAGCAGGCCGTGGGGCTGCAGGTTCACCCCCGCCAACCCCACCCTCCAGACTCACTTTTCAGGACACCACCCCGCACCCCATACCCTAGCCACCCCGAACTACTCATGGGCCCCTGACTACACACGCTCCCTCTTCTTACCCTGGTGCAATTTTGTTGGCTGAGCTAATTCTCGCCATACCTTCAAGACTAGTTTAGATGCCTCCTCTTCTGGGAAGTCTTCCCTAATTTCTCCCCCTCCCACCACCCTCCATAAGCTAGTTGCCCCCACTCTCCCCTGTCCATCCTTGTTTTAACACTTGTCACACTAGGATTAGTTTGATCTACAGAGATGACACAGAGGGACACGGATATGAGCTCCTTGGATCCACTGTGGCCGGGAGCAAAGAGCCACTAGCTGCTGGTTCCTGCTAAGTTCCAGGTACTATGTGAGGCTCTACAGAGGGTATTTCTATCCCTGCTACCCAGGCTTATCTATGACTATCATCCCCATTTTACATATGAGGAAACGGAGGCTCCAAGAAATGAAATAACTTGTCATACAGCACATGAGATGTCAGGGGTGAGATTTGAAACTGGGTCTATTATCAAAAACCAAAGCTTGTTTTTCTGCCACACAGCCTCTGCGTGGTTCACTCTCGCCCCCCAGCCCGGGGTCTGGCACACAGCGACTGTTTGTGCCGTGGATGCATAGGTGGATGGGCGGGGGCCTGCCTCACCCCCCACTAGATCATGAGCCCCCTGAGAGCTGGGACCATGGCAAGTCATCTCCGGAACCCAGGACAGAGACCATCACAATTTAGGCATTGGGTAGACGGAAGGATGGACAGAGTCAGGAGATGGTAGGAGGGTAAAACTCCCCCTGGGCCCTGAACTATGGGTCCCCACCCACGGCCCAGAGGAGGGCGTGGATCTGCAGCAACCGCAGGCCCACTTTCTGGGAGGGAGACCATATCAAAGTGGTCATCATAAAGGCGGCATGTGTCCACAGCAAATCAAAACACTCTTGCTTCCTCCCCAAGGCACATCCTAGCCATCTGACTGGACGCACTCCCCCACCCATGACTTTAAGGTCCAGGATTTGCCTCTGCCTCCAGGAAGCCTTCCTTCTTTTTTTTTTTAGATTTTTTTTTTTTTTTTTGATGTGGACCATTTTCAAAGTCTTCATTGAACTTGCTACAACACTGCCTCTGTTCCATACTTTGGGTCCTTGGCCCTGCAGCATGTGGGATCCCAGCTCCCTGACCAGGCATCCAACTCAAACCCCCTGCATTGGAAGGCTAAGTCCCAACCACTGGACCGCCAGGAAAGTCCCAGGAAGCCTTCCCTGACTTCCTCTACTGAATAGAGTTCCTTGTAAGGGGGAGGAATATTTCACCATACCCAGATGGGCATCCAGGGTCCCTGGGAACTCCTGAGCAGTCTAGACCCCAAGGCGCGGGCAGCTTTGGATGTTCCCACCCCTGTACCCCCTGGCAACCCAGTCTTGGGTCCAAGGCCTGAGTTCCAGGCAGAAGGCCAGAGAAACCCTACCAGGGAACAGGGCCTCGTACAGGCCGTAAGACCCTAGGTCAGGCCCTGCCTGAGCCTTTCTCGGTTGATTTCCCTCTTCAAGGCCTGCTAAGGGCCATGGCTGCAGGAGAGTGAGATCCCACTGGCCACTGGCACGGGGAGCGTGTGTCACAGCAGCCCGGACCGTTGTCTCAGATTTTCCTCTGGGCTCCAGGCAGGCTTGGACCCACACCCCGCCTCCCTTCCTCACCACAGCCTTATTTTTAGCCTCTTTCCTGGAGGCTGAGGTTTAGCGGGTCAAAGGACGGGCCTCACGCCCAGGAGCAGAGCCTCCTCCAGCTCAGACCACGCCCACTCCATCAGCCCCAACAGCCCGGAGCAGGCAAGGCGGGGCTCCCACCACACCCGCAGCGCCCCCCTGTCCCACGGCCACAGCTCCCGATCCAGGCCTCTCCAGGCAGTCACCCCAAATCCACAGTCACATCGTCCTCTGCCCACAGGGTCCTCCTCCCTGAGCCAAGAAAACATTCTGGAAAAGCAGGAGCACCTGAATTTTCTTACCCATTGACCCTAATTACACCCCTCTCAAGCCTCCAAGGGGCTCTCCTCTTGTCCAAGGCCAACTGCCCCTCCTGCCTCCCGGGAAGCTGGCCCGGGTCAGCCGCTGCTTGGGCTGTGCTGTCAGCATCTCCCTCACTCCTGTCTCCTGCACATCAGCGCACAAACGTGCTCGCCCCTCTCTCACCCTGGTGGTAAAAACAGTCCGGCCTCATCCCCCTGCCAGCCGCTCTTTCTCTCCCCACTTCACAGCTGAAGGTCTTTTTTTTTTTTTTTTTTTAGTTCCCTGACCAGGGATTGAACCCAGGCCATGTCAGTGAAAGCACCAAGTCCTAACCACTGGACCGCCTGGGAATTCCCACAGCTGAAGTTCTTAAAAGAGTTCTCACCCCTCCCCAACTCGATGTCCTCATCTCCATCCCCCCCTGAAGCCAACTGCCTTCTGGTGGCTCAACCCCACAGGCTCTATCATCTCTCAGCATCCCAGCCACCTGGACCCCGATTCCACGGCTCCATCACCTACCTGGTCCACTCCCCAGACCAGACACCTGGGAGTGGACCATGACACCCCCCCTTGTCTCCCATGAATGAGCCCCAATGATTCTCTCTCTCCTTCTCCAACTGCCTCCTCCCTGGACTCCCTGCCTCCAGCCTCTACTAGCCCATCCAGCATCCCTCCTGCAACCTGATCACACAAGCACTTATCAACTTCCTATTAAGTCCTGGGCTGGGGTTTCAGAGACCACAAGACAATCTCTGGACTCAAGGAGCTAAGGCCGTGGCACAGTGGTTGTCAACTCTGGCTAGGGTCCAGAGTCACCCATGAGGTCTTCAAAATCCATTGGCCCAGGTCCCTGATTCAGTAATACTACCGCTAACAACAACAATAATATGGGTGTTAACGTGTACCGAGTGCTTACTACATGCCAGACACTGTTCTGAGAGTGTAACCAAATTAGGTCATTGAGGGTGGCTGCCCAGTAGAGCTTAGTGGCTCCCTATTGCCACCCAAATTAAGCCCAGACTTCTTCTAGCATTTGAGGCCTCCGTGCTCCAGGTCTGCACAATCACCCTGTCTAGAAGCTAGAGCCAGGAATCTATTAACTCGCTGCCCAGGTGATTGGAAACCACTGGCCTGGCTGGTCTGAAGCCCCTGTGACTCACATATCATGGTCCAGAGGCCTCCAAGCCTTGACTACAGCCATGCCCTCTTCCTGGACTGTTCATCTCCACCTGCTAAGATCCACCTCATCCAGGGCCCAGATCCAAGGTCATGTCTATCAGGGTGCCCCCCCAACTCCCTCCTTTGGGGCTCTCGTTGAGGAGGTGCCTGTAACTTTGAAGGCACCCCCAGAGCTGGATGGAACCTGGCCCGACTCACCCATCTGGTTGGTCACAGATACAGTGATCCCCCATCACTGCTGGTCCTTCAGTAGCCCCTAGAGGAGCCAGGTCCAGAACCCAACCTGCTGACATCACAGAGTCCTCAAAAAGGCCAAGGTGTAAGAAGAAACCCACACTGACCTCAGGACCCCCCAGTTCAGAGCAGCCTCAGATGCAAGGTTGGGACATGATCCTGAGGTCTCTTTCTGCCCTGTCATCCAGGGCAGGCCACCTGGTGCCCACGTTCACTCCCCAAACACAGTCATCATCACCCCGTGTTTACCCTACCTCTCTCAGAGCAACAGGCAGCATAGATGAATTTCCAAGAGCATGGGCTCCAGAGCCAGACCATCGGGGTTCAAATCCTGGCTTCTCCACCTTCCCTGCTTTGTGACCTTAGGCAAGTTACTTAAACTCTCTGTGCCAGTTTCCTCTTCTGTAACAAGGATTAATTTTAAGATCTGCTTTACATGGCTGTTGTGAGGTTTAAATGGGTTGACCCATGTAAAATGCTTAGAACGGTGCCTGGCACATAGTAGGTAGTCAATAAAGGTTACAAACGTTATCATAGGTCATCAAGCTCATCGTGCGGCAGGAGCCCCGGCTGTGACCAGTTCCCAGATGGGAATTCCCACTTCAGCGTTCTTTTCTCCAAAATGGGGGCAGATGGCTGGAAAGACAGAGCCTAGGGATCTGAAGGGATAGGTGATGCCTGCCATTGGCTGGTCCTTCTTGGAGCGACCCTGGTTCCCCTGTGGAGGCCTCAGGGCTGGCTCACTCTGGAAGTCTCACCCCTGCTCCAATGCAGGGCCGCAACTCCCACCCCGGTAATTATAGGGGCCTGAGGGCCTGGCTCTGCTGACCTGGCTCCGAATGGCTAAGGCTGGGAAACCACGGCCTGGCCCCCGCCAGCACCCACCAGCTCCTTCCCGAGCCTAATGGGGATGGGCTGAGGCAGTTCCTCAGCCGGAGACCAGGGCTGTGAAGCACACTCACTTCTACCTGCCCCAGAGCTTCCACAGGGCAAGACCCTCCCCCCATCCCCCAGGGACAAACTGAGTGACCTACAGGAGCATCTGGCCCCTATCCTGAGCCTCAGGTTGCCCACCTGAGAGTGGCCTAGGATCCCTATACATCCCTGCTGGGTCCATTCTAAATCTTAATCGTGTTTGTTCTACAGGTGCTCACCCGCCTACCCCCGTGCATGCCTACAGATCTGGGTCATCTGTCAGGACAGCTTAGTGGTCATCTCTGCAGGGGCCATGAGGATGGGACCCCTGGCCCACAGCCTCAGGGAGGCCTCACCCCTTCCCTAGAAGACTTAAACTCCAGACTTGTCCCCATAAAGAGCACCCCACAGCACCCTTCCCTACCCAGAGCCCTGCCCACAGACCCCACCAGCCGAGGCAAGCAGAGCCACCCCCAGAGCTCAGACAGCCCTCCCTCCCCATCCCCCACCCCCATTCCCACCAAGCCTCTCTGCCCAGAGTGGGCGGGGACAGGCAGCCGGGCCTCTGGCCTGTGGCTCTGGTCTATCATTTGGGGCCAGCTTTCCTGGAACCAGACTCGGCCTTAGCAATTTGGGGGCTTTGCAGGGCCACTCCTTTCCCATCTCAGCCTCCCCGGCCCTGTTCTGGCTCAAGGACTCCCAAGACCAACAGGGGCTGGGGACAAGGTGGTCACACCCTTATCATGACCCGTGGAGGGTGTGGCCTGTGTGGCCACAGACCTGGGATAAGTCCAGGGTATGGGGGGAGAGAGGGTGGGGAGAGATAAGAGACCTCAGAACGGCACGGCTCAAGCCCACGAGCCCTCAGCCGCCTCCCTGTGTGCTGCTCCAGCGGCCCAGGCCACCAGCGACCCCCACTCCCGCTTCTCAGCTGGAAAACTGAGATTCAGAAGGCAAAGGAAACAGAGCCCGGCAGGACCTAGGCCGAGCAGACCCCTAAGCGCCCCGACCTGGCCTGTGCTCCCCACCTCACCCCAAAAAGCACCAGAAAAGAGGTTGCAGCCAGCCCCCTCTCAACATCCACGCCAACCGCCCTCACCTGGGTGCTAGAAACAGTGTGTGGCCAAGTAACACCCTCCCTCCCCAGGCACAGCCCTTTACAGTTTACAAAGCATAATGGTGCTCCTTGCTGCCTGGGACCCCGTTTGCAAGTCCATGCTGGGCAGTGAAGGGACCAGGAAGACCCCACGGAGCTACCAGGCTGTGAGGGTAGACCCCAGCAAGGTCTCTATGGAGTCAGAGAACTGAGGGCAAGGCAGGAGGCTGGGACCCCACCCCTAGCCTCCAAGCTCTGGCTGGTGCATCAGTCCTGCTTCTTTCTTGCTCTAATATAAATGCTTCTGCCCTCCGCCATATCTTACCTAGGGCTCCTTTCACCAACCACTCCCAACTACCAAGAGAGGGCCAGGCCCAGAGCAGACCAGCGTTCTGTTCTGCTTCACCCCACCTCGCAGTGTGATCTGGGACCAGCCCTTGGCCTCCAGTGCCCTACCTGCAGAAGAGACCAGACGAAGCCACCACAGTGCCCTCCTGCATGTACAGGAGCCATTCTGCCCAGCATGGGGCCAGGAAGCCCCATTGTCAGGGCTGCGGACTGGGCAGACAGGGACCACACTGATCTCTGCCCCCCCTTCCTTCTCAGAGACATGAGGCCTCCAGCTCATTGTGTCCTACTCAGGACAAAAGGGCAGCACCGGCCTTTTGTCCCCTACAGGGGCCTGGTCCTTGTCCAGGGTCATTCAAACCTACCAATGCCCCTTCAGCCCAGAAGGATGGGCTTTGGGGACAGGCAGGGCTGGGTCAACTCAATTCTGCCACTCAGTCGGCCAACAAGAGCCAAGCCTGTGCCAGCCCCCCACATATACTGGGGACACAGAGATGACCAGGCTCAGCCCACGTGAGGCTGAAGGGAGACAGCCACCCTATATGGGGGTAGGTGCCGTGATGGAGGTGGACAGAGTGAGGGGGATGTGGGGAAGACTTCCTGGAAGGAGGGCAGAGACACCACTGAGACCCGGCAGCAAAAACTAAGGTTGGCCGCTGCAGCGTCTAGGGAACAGTCCTGGATCGTCCTGGAAAAGGGAGGTACAGGCAGAGCTGAGCTCCAGAAGACAAGAGTCCCTGAGACCAAGTCATGTGCCCCATACTACCCTTGGGAGCAAGACCTTGACCACAGAACAAGAGGAACAAAATCATCTATTGTGGATTCACAGCTCAGAGAGGGTCAGGATCTGCCTCAGGTCACACAGCAATTCTGATAAAGCCAGGAGTAGGAAGCTCAGCCCAGGAGACTGTCAGGGCCCAACCAGGAGCCCAGCCCCAGGGGCCTGGGGATCAAGACAGTGTCCTCTTTGCCTCCTTTGCTCTCATCCCCCTTCTACCCTCAGGATTTCAGGCCCCCACACCCAGGCAGAAACAAAGCCACTTCCTGTCTGGGGAAGGGACGCGGAACTCCACCTCTCTGAGCAGCCTCACTCTCAGACCAGGCTGTACCCTGCAGCCAGCAGCCTTCCGGCCCCATTCACAAAGGGAAAACTAAGGCACAGGCTGGGCCAGTCACTGGCCCTGAGTCCCAAATCAAGGCAGTGAGTTTCAAAGCACTTCTCTGACAGGTCAACGGCGCAGCAGAAATGCTGTTAGAACCAGTCAGAAAGTGGCCAAGGAGGAAAAGGAGCAAGGAAATGGGCTGCCGGTGGTTAGTCACTGGGGCACAGGCATTCCAGGCCAGCCCAGCGGTGCACCTGGACGCTGACCCACCAGACAGGCATTCTGGAATGTGGCCCTGGGACACCCCGCCCTACAGACCGTGCGTAGTGCTGACTTGGTGGTGGCGATGGCAGGGCCACTCAAGGGGACAAAGCCACCTGAGAGGGCACAGCGGGAGTGGTGTTGATATCCTTATCCACGAAGATAGACACGGAGCCTGGGGACTGACCTGGCTTCTACACACTCAGGCGACTCTGTAAAAGGCCCTGAGCCTCTGTTTCCCCAACTGTCAGCTCTGGACAGCTTCAGCCAAGCAGACAGAAAAAGAGCTAAAAGCCGGTGCCTGGCAGCCCCTCCTGCGCAGAGCCCAGGTGTTTGGGGAAGCCCCTCAGTCCCTGCCAGGCCTGTGTTCCAGGCTGGTTCCCTGTACTCCCCTCTCCTTCTGGGTTTGTGTTAGTGAGTGGTTGCCATGGATACCGGTCTCAGCTTCTTTGGCAGAAAAGGACTCCCCCAGGGCAGGGCTCTGCTTCTCCTCACCAGCCCCTGCTCCGCCCAATTTCAAGTGCCTGGTCTGCCAGGGGGCTGGATCAAAGGGAAAGAAACTATGTCTCACGAAGAGAACAGGTGTCCCGGAGAAGTTGGGGGAGGATCTCAGCTTTCAAATAGTTATTCACCAAACGTGAGCTCCCTCTTGCTGGGCCTGGTTCCAGGAGCAGAATGCTGGCACCTACACCCTCAGCTCTGCTTCCACTTTACAGATGCAAGAATGGGAGCCCAGGAGCACAGGCAGCTCCGGCACCAGGATGTAGAGCTGGTAAGAGGAAACTCAGGACCCTCGCCTGAGAGGCTCCTTCCTTCTCCTGACCTGGCAGCCAGGAGTGGGCTCTGAATGGAGAGCGGGTGGCTGCCAGGCTCACAGGGGCTTGGGGGAGGGTGCAGGAGCCACGTGCCCTAGGGGAGCTTAAACTGCTGCTGTTAAACTGAGCTGAAACCCATCTGCCCAGAGGGCTTCTGCCCCGGCCAGCAGTCTCCGAGTTTCCAGGTCAGAAGCAGGGGGTATGCTCTGTCCTCCCCCTGAGAGAAGACCACACTGGAGCGTTCTGGTCCTGCTCCGTCCCGCCATGTGACCTTGGATAAGTTCCAGCGTTCTCCCGGTGTCAGTGTCCTCATCCCCCCAAGGAGGATGGGGCAAGGGTTTAGAGGCAGTTTCCCCGGCTACCTCACTTTCATCCAACTGAAACAATGCTCAGTAAGAAAAGCAAGAGCAGGAACCTGGCCCTTCTCACCTGCTTCTGAGGCCTGCTGCCCTCAGGGGGGCTCTGAGGGGGAGGGGGAGGGGAGGAGGAGGGGGAGGAGAGGGGGAGGAGGGGGAGGAGGAGAGGAGGGGAGGAGGGGAGGAGGGGGAGGGGAGGAGGGGGAGGAGGAGGGGAGGGGGAGGAGGGGAGAAGGGGGAGGGGGAGGGGAGGGAGGGGAGGAGAAGGGGAGGGGGAGGGGAGGGGGAGGAGGGGAGAGGGGAGGAGGGGAGGGGGAGGGGGAGGAGGAGGGGAGGGGGAGGGGAGGGGGGAGGGGGGAGGAGGAGGAGAATGAAGAGGAGGAGGAGGGGGAGGGGGAGGGGGGAGGAGGAGGAGAATGAAGAGGAGGAGGAGGGGGAGGAGGAGGAGGGGAAGGAGGAGGGGAGGAGGAGGGGAGGGAGGAGGAGGGGAGGAGGAGGAAGGGAAGGAGGAGGGGGAGGAGGAGGAGGGGAGGAGGAGGAGGAGAGGAGGAGGAGGGGAGGAGGAGGGGGAGGAAGAGGAGGAGGAGGAGGGGGGAGGAGGAGGAGGGGAGGAGGGGGAGGGGAGGAGGAGGAAAAGGAGGAGGAGGGGAGGAGGGGGAGGGGAGGAGGAGGAGGAGGGGAAGGGGGAGGAGGGGGAGGAGGAGGGAAGGAGGAGGAGGAGGAGGGGGAGGAGGGGGAGGAGAACAAGGAGGCGGAGACGCCATAATTAGCCAGATCACCGGGGGTGGCGCTGGGAATGCTAGGGCAGAGGCAGAACCTCCTGGAGTTCCCAGGATGGAGATCAGCCCTGGTGAAGAAGGGAGGGGTTTGCCAACGCTTCCTGAAAGGAACTGTCAGAAACCAAGAAACAGGAGGGCACAGTGGCCAGGGCACAGCTTGGGCAGAGCCATGGAAGAGCAGAGAGCTGACATTTGTGAAGCTCTCCTAGGAGTCTGGCTTAAGAGACATTCTCATTTATGCCACACACCCCGGGAGGTGGAGGGGAGGAAATGATCACCCAGAAGGCTCAGGAGACATCCCCAAGGTCACATGGCTGGGAAGTTGAAGAGCCTGGATGTGAACTCTGGGATCAGACTCTAGACCTTCACTGTCCACCGCGGTGGCCCCGAGCCACTGTGGCTGTTGGACACCTGAATAGCAACTAGTCCAAACTGACGTGTGCTGTAAATGTAAAACATGCTGAGTTTCGAAACTCAGTATGAAAAGTAGGCGAACTATCCCGTGGGTAGCTTTTATATTGATTACATGTTGAATTATGTTGGATATATTGAGTGGAATAAAATACATTATTAATTCACTTCACCTATTCTTTTTACTTTTTTAATGTGGCTACTAGAAAATTTTAAATTATATCCGTGGCTTGCATTTATATCCCTTTTGGACAGAGCTGGTCTATACCATGAAAACAGAAATGCACAGGACAGATTTAAAGGAAGAGAGTGGGAACTCACCCATTTTTTGATGGGGGAGGCAGGGCCAGATGGTGAGGTTCTCAGGGATCAGGTGGGCGCAAATATCAAAGATGACTGAGCAGTGGACTGTTTGCCTCCCCTCCTCTGTCCCAGCTGGACAGCCAGCAACAGGTGGACTGGGACCAGGGATGACCATTCCCCTGCCGTCCCCCCAGTCTCCCAAGATACATCAAGCCATAGTAGTTGCCATAGAGACAGTAAATCTTCCTGAAAACTGAACTTGGCAGCAAGGTGGGGGTGGTAGGAGAATCTACCATAAAGAGAGAGGGAGGGAGCCAGGCTTATCCGGAGAGGAAATCTGTGTATGCTGTGTGTTGGGGGCAGGGTGGTGCATGAGCTCCCACCCTGGAGGGACAGGGAGGGATGCACAGCTCAGGCGGTGTTTGCACAGAGCTTTCCGGGCCTTCCTCCCTACTGCCCCACCCCCCCCTTACCAATTCACCAGAAATTTCCTATCTTGTTCTCGCATTCTGACTCTGGGACACAAGTGGGGGTGGGGGCAGATAAGCACCAGCCCTCCCTGATCCCACTGTCACACCTCAGCCCCTAGCAGCGTCGGTTTCCCTAAGAATATCAGAGGGGGTGGTCAGGGGCATGAAAAAACAAATTGGAGTGTGTTACAGCACTAGAAGTAGGCCATTCATTGCCCAGCTGAGAGGGTGGGAAACAGGCAGATCGAACACCAGCTTTGTCGCGCACTCTCCGGGCCATCTTGGACAAGGGCCTCGGTTTGCCAATCTACGGACAGAAGTCGATGTTGCACTAACTACAGGCCCCCCCGTGTTCTCTGACTTCTCCCCACTTTAGGGTGGCACCTAAGCTCCCAGGTCCCAGGCAGCATGGCACATGTGTGTGCCATGGGGCTGGTGCACAGGGGCTGGTGCACTTGGGCGGTGCTGGGTACTCCTGCTCACCAGGCCGAAGTAAGAGCCCCTTGAGCTCAACCCTGGTACTGGTGCCACTGGTACCCACTTCCAACACCCCGCAGGGAGGGTCAGAGAGATAAAGCGTTTTGAAAGTGGGAAGTGGGAGTGGGGGAAGGCGGAAGCCTCTGCTCTCCCATCAGAGTTCCTCCTTCCACTTGACACAAAAGCCCATTCAACAGAGGGGGAGACTTGAGTCCTAGGGAAGGGCACCCAGGTGGCATATGTTTTATGGCTTAAGCCAGAGCTTGCCTCTCTCCATGGGTACAAAGTTAGTTCTCTTTCGAGTCTGTCCAAAATTCCTCCATCTTTTTTTTTTTTTCTCTAGTTCCAGATTTTACTAAGCTATGGTTAGGCCAGCACGCCAGGATGTCAGGTATCCAGTCACTGCTCTCCCATGGCAGAGAGCCCCCATGTGCTAGCCTGGCCAAAGTCTCTTTCTCTCAAGGCTGCACCCTTCCCACCGAGGGGCAGCTCAATTTAGGGAAAACCCCTGTTCACAGGCACCACCACCCCCCCGCCCCCCACCCCAGAACTATGGGAGGGGAGCGAGGAGACTGGAATCCCAGAACGCCCTTCCATCCCCAAAGGGCCTGAAGACCAACCACCTTACAAACGGGGAAACAGACCTAAACATAGGCTAAGACCGGCCCAAGGTCACACACCAAGCACAAGGGAGAAAATCCGGGGCTAGAACTCAGTTGTTCTATCTACCTCTAGCCCCTCCCCAAGGCTGATTCCCGGAGATGCTCACAGAGGATGAGGCAGCCCCAGTGGCCCGCGCCCTACCCCAGGCCCCAAGCGACACAGAACAGGGGGAGGCGTCTTCGGGCCTCTAGCCAGGGCCAGCTGCAAACCGCATCCTGGGTCCCCAGGCGCCGCGGACCCGCCCCGCCCCTCCCTCCGCTCCCCGCAGCCCCAAGCCTTTGTCAGCCACGCGCTCACACGCTCACACACACATCCGCGCCGCCCGCGAGCACACACTTGGCTTCCCCTGGCACACACCCGCAAGGGGTGCGCGCACTCGCCGCACGCACGCAGAGGAGTGGAGACGGCGGAGGAAGGAAGGAACTGACCGGCTACGGACCGACAGACAGCCTGGGCTGGGGGAAGGGGAGGAGAGGCCCGGGAACCTGAGGCTGGGGCGGATGGGGGCGCGGAGGTCAGAACGCAGAGAGACGCAAAGGAGACTCTCTCGTAGAAGAGGACAACGGATAGGACGTCAAGGGCTGGCGAGGACGCGCGGGCTACTCCAGGGGTGGGGACTCCCCCAACCCCAGGCCCGGGGTACGGGGGCCGGTCCCTGGATTGGACCAGTAGATCTCAGGGCATCACTTGCCCAGTCGTGCCTGAACGGAGGGCCCTTAGGGACCCCACGAAAGGCTTGGATATAGGGGGCCTGGGACCGAAGGCTCCCCGAGGTACCTCGAGGCAGAGGGTCCTGGTTCTTGGGCTGGGTGGGGCACTCGCTCACCTGCTACGGTGTACCTGTCCAGGTAGTTGAGCACGTTGCCCAAGCTGAGGATGGCAGCGGCTGCCCCCCGCCCGCGGCCCAAGCTGGCTGGTTTGGGCTGCTGAGCGCCGAGGCCCTTGGCAGCGGCTGCGCAGCTGGGGGTGCTGGGGGTGCTGGGGGTGCTGGGGGGTGCGGAAGGGGCCCGTCTCACGCTGCCCGACAGCGTCTGCACCTCATCGTCGGCGGTCGCCACTCCAGCGGCGCCCGCTGCCCGCGCCCCGCAGCAACCGCCACCGCCGGCCCCTCGCTGCGCCCCCCGGCGCCGGCGCCGCCGCTCCGCGTCCGCCTCCTCCTCCTCCGCGCCGCCCGCCGCCGCCGAAGCGCATTCCAGGCACATCATGCCGGCCGGGATCGGGGCGGCGGGGGGCGCGGGGGGCGCGGGGCCCAGCTTGGGCCCACTCAGTGCGTGTGTGCGCCGAGGAGCCGCCGCTGCACCATCCCGGCCGGGCCCCGTCGGCTCCTGCGCTCCGACCCCGGCTGCGGCGCTGCCACCGTTTCAGCCCGGTGCGCCGCGGTCGCCGCCGCCGCTGCTCTGACAGCTGCGGCCCGGCCCCGCCCACCAGGCCCGCGCCCAATCAGCCCCGGGCTCGGGCCACAGCCCCGCCCCGCACGTGCTGCCCCCGGGGGGCGGAGGAGGAGGGCCGGACCGCAGAGCCCCTCCCGCCCGACGGGGGCGCAGTCACTGTGGAGCCGCGCGGCCGCCGAGGCTGACGAGGACCCGGAGGGGGTTTGAGGGGAGCTGCGGAGCTAAGAGTAGCGTCCGGGAAGCAGGACTTCCCAGCACCCACTCAGTGCCCTCCCCGCCCCCTACCGCGGAGGAGACTCTGAGAGAAAGCTGAAGGCTAGAGCTCAGGGCATACGGACATCCTGGAGAGAGGGTCTCAGACGGTTAAGTCAGGGGTTGCGGGTAGGAGGGCCCACGGCCTTTCCAGCAGCTACTCACCCGCCATGATTTAATCAGTTCAGGGAGGGCTGCGTAAGAACCAAGAAGCGTGACGGGTGGGGGGGTTGGCCCGGGACCCAGGTCTCCACCAGTCACAGAAGGCTATGTCACCCACCCATCTGGAAGCTCAGATCCAGCCCCCTGCCTCCTGCTGGGCCCATTCCTGTGTGCACACCGAGACCCTATCCCTGCCGCTCAGAAAGGCAGCCCCTGGGAGAGAGAGCCAGGGCTCCAACCGGCCCCCTCCCCCACCCCCGAAACAGGGCATTGAAAGGGGGCCTTCTCTCCTGAGGGCACGGCAACGGGCAACCGCAAGCATCACACTTCAGCAGCGCACGACAAAGCCCTCAATGGAAGACAGGAGGCTGGGTCCTAGCCCAGTTCTGCCCTGGTGTGTGGCATGACCCTAGACAAGACCCCTAACTTTCTCTGGGTCTCAGTTTCTCTCTTTGGGGGTAGATAGGAGGATAGGATTTAAAGGGTCTGGAAGTCCCCCAGGTCCTCCCTTGGGGGAGCGGGGCGCCCTGTCTCCTGTGCAGAGTGGTCAGGTAGTTTCTGTATTCAGGGCCACAATCTCCACTCTCACCCATCTCAGAGGGGCTGTGGTTTTGGTAAGCTCCCTCCCCCATTCGTTTGCAGCTTTGAAATGAAAATCCTGTACAGAGTGCTGAGGACATAATGTTAGAAGTAGACAGAGCCTGGGAAACCAGAGTTCTTCACACACAGGTTCCAGGGCCCATAAGTGACCCTACCATGGACATGCAGCTAGTTGGCAGCAGGGCTGGTGCTGACCCAGGTTGGTGCAATACCCTCGGCCTGGGCTGGGAGCTCGGTTCCCACTACAGGCTGCTCCAGAGCCCACATCCGTGGACAGGTGCATCTCGTGAAGGTGTCGGCCACAGTGAGTCATGGCATAGCCAACGGGTGACACAGCACAAGTCACCCCTCCCCACTCCCGCCCCACCGTCTCTTGTGAGCAGAGTTAATCCCCAAGCTGGTGTTTCTTGGCGCCTTCGAGGTGTATTTTAAATTCTGCAAAGTGACTAAAAATATGCTTCATCGTGTTGGGTATGAATGACTGTGGCGGGAGGGTTAGGAAAACAGATTTCATTCTGAAAGTTGCCTTGCTGCCTCTTTCCAGTTTGCTGAGCCCAGGACTGCAAAACTGGGTGAGGGAAGTTCCACGGGGTGGCCCAGGATGGCAGGTGATTAAACAGGGAAGGACAGACCTAGGAGCTCCATGGGGTTGGGACTGAGCCCTGGCACTGACTTTCATAACTGTGTGATGGTGCCAGCTAAAGGACAGTGCCCAGCGGGGCGATGCGGCCAGCTAGGGGCCTGTCCAGCAGTGAAGAAGGCAGAACCATGGCTCTAAGCCCAACACCATGGTCCCCTTCCCACTCCCCAAAATTCCTCATCCTTTCAGCCACAGCTCTGCCCAGGGAGCAGTTTTAGGCCTTAGCCAGAAAGGGGAGCATTCCCTTTCCATGGCACTGCCTTTCCACCACTGAGTAGGCTCTGGAGCAGGGGAAAATTGGCAGAGTTTTGAGCCTTTCAAATTTGGGGGACCTCTAAGCTGCCACCAAGCAAGCCAGCCATTCCCAGTCTGTGGGGTTTTCTGGGATTTTAACTCAAAGGCACTCTCTAGAGTGGGTCCTTAGGTGGGATAAGGGGCCACCAAAGGCACGGTGATGGGGGGGACAATAAGCCCTTTTGGGCTGTATGGCCCTGGGCAAGTCACTGTGGCCTCCTGAGAGCCTCTGGGACCATCAGCTAGAGAACTTGTAGGGTTCTTGTCTTCATCTCACAGATAAAGAGACCTAGGGAAGAGAAGTAATCTACCTAAGGTCACTAGTAAATGATGAGGCTTGCACTAAACCCAGGTGTGTCTACCCCCTAATCCAGTGTTTCCTCTACTGCCCCATAGCGATGCTCTTAGCTTCTCCAGGACAGAGCTTTCTCATCAACGTGATGGGAGGCTGAACTCAATGATGGCTAAAGGGCCTTCTGGTATTCGTTCATTAGGTCTAGACCATAATTTCAAAACAAATGGGGCACATTTCATTAGTGGCCAGTGTCCCAAGGGCAAGTATATTTGGGAAATGGTGGGATAAACACAGATAATTAGGTTTCCTAACTGAGGAACTTTTCAGAGTCTGTAATCTGAGAGTGTACACTGGGAGTCTCCCATGGGGAAGTATAGGCTGCCATGTCCCCATGTGTACCAGACCACAGAACATCTCGTAAGATGACTACAGCTTTGCAGAACACACTCTGAGAAATACTGGCTCCCCCACAGCTGCCACCTGGGAGCTCAGTCCACCTCCCCTCTGCCCATCTCCCTACACAGGAGTGTCTCCAGGGCTCAGCCTCAGTCTCCTCCCTGCTCACAGGGCACACTCTCCCTTGGCAGCCTCTCACCCATGCTTGGGCTTTCAACAATTATCCACTTCCCTAGGACACCCCAACCTCCATCTCTAGATGTGGCCTCATCTCGGAGCACTAGGTCCATATGCAGTTTCCTGCACACTCCCCCCTAGATATCCCCCAGCACCTTAAACTCAGCACATCCAAGATTGAACTCATTGTCTTTCCCCTAAACCTGCTCCCACCCAGTATCATTTATCTCTTGACAAATAGCAGCGGCATCCACATTGTCACTGAGCTGGGAACCTGGGAGCCATTTGGGACTCCTTCCTCTCCCTCAACTCCCACCTCTAGGGCCTGTCCATTTTTTCTCTTTAATATCTCCCAGTGTCCCAATTGCTCATGGACTTAGCTCAAACCTCTCCATGTCTCACTTGGATCCTTTTAAAGATGAACACCACCTGTTCCAACATTCCCCTCCAGTCTTTTTCTTTTCTTTTTTTTTCAGCCACGTGTGAAATCTTAGTCCCCCGACCAGGGATCGAACCCACAGCCCCTGCAGTGGAAGCGCGGAGTCTTAACCACTGGACTGCCAGGGAAGTCCCCCGTCCAGTCTTTTCTTCATATTTTTTGCCAGTAATTTTCTAAGTCACACATACAACCCTACCACTACCTTGCACAAAACTTTTCCATGGCTCCCCACTGCCTACAGGATTAAAAATATCTAAGTTCCTATCTACGAAACAGAAACAGACTCACAGAGAACAGACTTGTGGTTGCCAAGTGTGGGGGGTGGTGAGGGAGGGATGGATTGGGAGTTTGGGATTAGCAGATGCAAACTATTATATATAGAATGGATAAACAACAAGGTCCTACTGTATAGCACAGGGAACTATATATTCAATATCCTGTAATAAACCATAATGGAAAAGAAAATGAAAAAGAATATATATATGTATAACTGAAACACTCTGCGGTACAGCAGAAATTAACATGACATTGGAAATCAACTATACTTCAATAAAATTAATTTTTTAAAAATATCTAAGTTCCTTAACATGATCTCCGATAACCCTTCATGACCCATGCCAATCTCCAGCCTTAGAGCCTACTGCCCATCTCTCAAAATTACACTCGTCTACACTGAAAATTGATCTCCCTGAACTCGCTCATAGTTATGATACTTCCTGGAGCCCAGGGGAGTGGCAGGAATTGGGGGCAGTTGTCTCTAGTCCCCGCTCTCCCCTCAACACAAAAGCCCTTGGCCTACTAACACATTGATGGTTCAGGACCACGGAGAGCGTCCCCTGGGCAGCCCCCTCCCCCGGCTTTTTAGTCCTGCTCTGCCTACGCTGTCTACCTAGGTCACTCCTCTCATTAGTCCTTCAGAAATCCAGCACAGCCATGACTTCCTCCAGGAAGCCCTCCCTGACCTGCTTGTTTCAATTGTCATTTCCTCCCCTAGGTTACTTGAGTAACCTGTATATCCCTCCTCCATCACACCAAACTCATTGTGCTATGTTTGTACATGAGTCCACCACTCCCCTCCACTGGCCCAACAACAGATCGTGAGCCTTAAGGGCCCGTACGCTGTCTGATTCACTTCCGCTGTCCAGGACAGAGGAGGTGCTCAGAGAATGTTTGTGACTGAATGAGTAAATGACATTTAGCAGGTGCTCAGTAAGTGTGTGCTGATTTGCATCATGTATCTATTGCTCTGCGTGACTCAGAACCAGCCAGATTCCTCTCCGGGCCCTTCTGGTAAAGGCATTTTCTCCCTGATTGACTCCACCCTCCATTAGCTTCCCTGTGCCATTTCCCTCCCACCCTTTGAATACGTTCTCCACAGGTCACCACCCACGGGTAGGGAGAGGACACCTCCTCTCTGCTCCCACTGTTGCCAAGCTGGGGACTTCTTGGAGCCCCTCCATCCCCCAGCCTGGGCCTGCCTCACGAGTTTTGCTCAGAACGCTTCGTCTCTGCCTCTCTCTCCTGCTCAGTACAGATGCCTCTGAGTCCCCACTAACACAGAAGTTCCTGTTCTGTCTTTTGGACATTCTTAACACTTTCTGAATTACAGACGCTCCGATCTCCTTTGATCATGGACTCAGACTATAAGAAGTGAAAAAATCCCTTGAAGGACACTGAGTCCAGCCTCTTCCCTGTCCCGTGAGAGGCTGCATCTGAGAGAAGGCCAGTGGCCTGCCCAGGATCACTGTAATAGACATAGTCGTTGGTTTTTGTGGGTTTGTTTTTTCTGGTCTTTTTTTCTTTCACTGATGTTTATTTTGATGCTCAATGTCCATTTCCCTTGCTAAGTGACCCTGGTTTCCTGGTCTTAATGGAGCTATAAATCAAGGCATGGGCATAGGATCCGACTGGACTCTCTCAGCCAGGGCTTTATATCTTGATGTCACAGGACACCAGTCTAGGCCTTTAATTCACATTCCAGGGCAGATGGCCTCAAAGGTGTATTGGATCAGCATTTTGTTTTTTGTTTTTTTAGCAGAACAGCCGTTTTCTCAAACTTTTACATGGAACCCAAATATGTAAACAAAAAAATATATTGCTGGGCCAGTCTAGGAAAAAGAATAGGGAGAAAATGTCCCAATAAGGTGGCCCCGGAGCCCTGGCTCCTGAATCTCCAATCTTCCCATAGATTCTGTGAGCTCCTGAGGTCTTCAACAAATCCCTTTCTTGCTTAAGGTATCAGTCAGTTTCTGTTGCACACCACCCTACAACCTTAACTGATGTGGTCCCACAGAAAGAGCACGTGCAGTCCCATACCTCCCTGTGTCAGATAAGGCTTGGCTCCAACCACCTCTGGTTGCCTCCTGCAGCTGCATTAAACCAGAAGGCTCACAGGCCCGCCCAGGCATGGAGGAAAGATAGACTCTTCAGGGAATGAAACAGACTGATGTCTGGTGTTGCAGGGGGACAAGCCAGGACTGGGGTGACCATCTCGACGCACGTGTTTAACCCTCCAAGCCTGAGGTCAGGGTGGAAGAAGAGTTTTCTCATCCAGACCCTATAAACACCTCCTCACGTGCTCACACACCAACACAGAGATGAGCGCGCACAGGCACACGCACACTGGCCAAGCACACCCGCATACCTGGATGACACCTGGGAGCTGGGACGCAGCGTGCATCCAGGAAGAGCAATTAACACATGATGTGAGCAGATCAGGTCTGAGGGCCTTGTCCTGCTCAGCCGTGTGCTCCTCCATCAACATTCCCAACAAGTGACTCCACAGCATCAGGGACTGATCACCCAGCAAGTGCCCTGTTGGCCAGAAAGGTGTGTTCTATTGACCACTCCTCCTGCCTAGCCCGAGTGGCTGGGCTCTCAGAGACCTATACCTGCGACCTCAGCACAGTGAGGTCTGAGTGACCAGCCCCAGAGAGGCAAGGGGTGGGAGCTGAGTACAGCTGGGGTCGGGTTGCTTGCAGAACAGATACTGGTCTCCTCCTCCCAGAGTCTGCCAGCCCGCCCTGCTCCTGCCCCGCCTCCAAACACTTTGGATGATAACATCATATAAACTCCTGGTGGGGCATTTTGTCTAGCTCAGTCCCAGAAAGCACCACCCTGCCCTGCCCGGCAACCCAAACCCCAGAAAGCACTTGAGTCAGAAAGAACTTCCCTGATTACAGGATTCAAGCTCCAGCTCCTCGGCTGGCATCTGAGCCCTCTGGTCCCAGCCAGTCTCTCCCGCTCCCTCTCTCTCCCCCAAAACACACATACCCCCTCCTTCCTGACCACACCACACCTCTCCGTGATTCATCACGTATCTTCCGCCCCATCCCCTGTACCTCTGCCTGTTCTATCCACCAGGGATTCCCTTCCCCACACCTCTGGCTTTTTACCAGCTCCTAGGCTGACTCCTCAAAGGTTCTGAGGGATGTAACCCCTTCTTCTGCCCATAGGTGTGCCTCACTTGGCCCAGCCAAGCGTTTCCCTGTTCCTTCTGGGGCTGTGAGGTCCAAGGGCAGGGCTGGAGTCGCTGCCCAACACCAAGATGGGCACCCACTGGTACCAACGCATGTTTCTGGAACTGGCATAAATGAGGTTTCTGATCTCTCTCCCCAGCCTGAGGACTCTGAGGTGGGAGAGGTGGGGGTAGCTGATGACTCTTGGGAAGCGCTTGCCCATCTCCTGGGAGCTGAATCTCACAGGGGTCCTCCCCAGGATTGTAGGGAGGAAGATCCTGGAGCTGGGCTTCTGTGGACCTAGACCCAGCCTGTGAGAAATCACATGAGGTCTAGGTTAGAAAAATCACATTCAACACACCTCTTAAATATAGCTGGGGAGTCTGCAGCTCAGAGAAGACAGGAAGTGGCCCGGGTCGCACAGCCAGTGAATCCCGCACAGACTGACTGCCTCCTTCTCAGAGGAAACTAAGTATGATACTGTGATTTCTAATAAGAAATATATATTTGGTCTTCATCCTGTTTCTGGCACAGAGCTCCTAAAACCCTTGGAGTTTCCTAGGTGATGAGAGCCCTAAAAGTGTCTTTCCTTTGTTAAGGAGGTAACTTTTGGAACTCACCTAAGGATGAGGCTGCTTGCCAGAGAACCAGCCTTGTGATTAGAAGGTTGGAACTTTCAGCTCCACCACCCCCGCCAACTACCTCCCGGGAGGGGAGAGAGGCTGGAGATTGAGATCAACCAGTGACGGTTTAATCAATCATGCCTAAGTAATGAAGCCTCCGCAAAATCTAAAAGGACTGGGTCCGGAGAGCTTCCTGGTTGGTGAACACATGGACATCTGGGGAGAGTGGTGCCTGGAGAGAGCGTGGAAGCTCCACGCCCTTTCCCCATACCCTGTCCTATGCATCTCTTCCATCTGGCTACTTCTGAGCTATACTTTATAATAAACTGGCAATATAGTGAGTAAATGGGTTTCCTAAGTTCCCTAGCACATTAATGGAACCCAAGGAAGGGGTTGTGAGAACCTTGGATTTACAATTGGTCACAGCCTGGACTTGTGATTGGCATCTGAAGCGTGGCACAGGGGTGACAGGGACAGTCTTTTGCACTGCATCCTTACCCTGCGGAATCTGGTGCTATCTCTGGGTAGACAGCCTCAGAGTCAAGTTGAACTGTAGGACCCCCAGCGGGAGTCAGAGAATCGCTTGGTGGTGTGGGAGCGGCGCCCCTCTCCCGCACCCACACCGTAACTGGGTGCAGAACCCTTACCATGCAGCCTCATGAATCCTTTCTCTCCTAACTTCAGGGCCGGCCGTTTCAGGAGCGCCAAGCATCAGATCGTGGGTGGAAGGGGAGGTCACCCTGGTGACGGCTGCTCCTGAGGGGCCACTGAGACTTGGGGGTGAGCGTGGCAGGCGCGGGCTGAGCAGGAGTGTCCAGCTCCTGAAGCCTGTCCCATCCAACATAAGGGGCAGGGAGGACACCACAGGGGGGCAGGGGGGCGGCAAGCACGGGTCAGGAGGTGAGTGTGAGTCTGGGTCACTGCTCTGCCCACAGCTGCTGGGAGGCAGGCCCAGCCTGGCACACCACAAGTGGTGATCAGCAAGTGAACAGTGATTGCCTAGCTGGGCACCAGGGCAGGGGAGACCCGCTTATGCTCATGGCGGAAAGAACATGCCTCCCCACTGCTGCCCGCCTGGAAGCTGTTGATCTCCTGCGGGGCCCACTGTGCCCAGCTGCTCCAAGCCCAGGGGCAAATATGAGTCCCAGCGAGCCGGCCCTCCCCGTGCGGGAGGAGGCCGGGATGCAGAGCAGGGCCCTCATGCACAGCCATGCCAGCCCCCCAGCGTGGGTCTGCGCAGGCCTGGGCACCCCTCTGAGTGCCTCCTTGGTTCCTGCAGCCACACTCCCACACCAGCACCGGAGGCGAAACCTCTCTTCAAGACTACTGATTCAGCCCCCACTTCATTCAGAGGGTGAACGCACGCAGAGGGCTGCCCCTGCAGACTGGGGAACCTGGGTCAGAACAGGCGGTCCAGGGTGCGGACACCCAGAGGCCCACGCTGAGCAGCCCTGCATCCTTGGCCCAGACTGCCCACCTCCCCGTCTCCTGCTTCTAATCCCAGCAGAGACACCTTGAGGCTATAAATAACATAGGTCTAAAGGCCTATATCCATGGGCTTTGTACTGGCCACACTTTAATCGGGCCCGCTGGCAGCCAGGCTGAGGGACCCGCGCTGGCGTGGCCTCGTGCTGGGTGCAGGCACAGGCTCAGGCCTCCCACCGAGGGTGCTGACAGCTCAATTCCCAGCCCAGCCACAGGCGCTGCCAGCTCTCTAGCTGGGAGCGAAGAAGTGGCAGGTGCAGCTTGGCCAGGGTCCCGGAGCCGCAGTCAAAGGTGGGCAGAGGCACTGATACAGTGGAGGCCGCCCAGAAAGGTGCGAGCAGGGTGGGTGGGACCTCCTCGCTGCAAGGCAGGGGCCTCAGGGGTCCTCTGGGGAGGCACCTGTGCTAGGAAGCAGGCATTGGCTCTCCATGGCCTCGCTGTGCGCGTCCTTGCTGTCGGGGATCCCTGTGGGAAGAAATCGCTCAGCCAGCCCCAAAGAAGGCAAAGGCGTTTGGGGACGAGGCCTGGGCACAGCCGGTCATGAAATCCTCTAGCTTCCGTTTTCAAAATAAATTCCAGATCCGACCCGTTCTCCCCACCTTCAATGCCACCACCATGGTCCCAGCCCCGCTGCTCTCCCCTGACGGCTGCAGGGCCTCCTGTAGCGTCTCTGCTTCAACACTAGCCCCCTACAGTCTGTTCTCAACACAGCAGCGCCAGAGTGGTGCTTTTAGGATGTAAATCAGACACCCTGGGGCTTGTGCACTGGAAACCAGAAAGCAGCTCCCATCTCACTCTGTGTAAGGACTCAGTCCCTGCAAAGGCCCCCAAAGCCCCCACGCTCTGGTCCCATTACTGTCACCCTCATCCCAACCACTGGCCCCCTTGCTCCTGGCTCCAGCCACACTGGCCTCCTTGCCAGTCTTCAAACACATCAGGTCCATTCCTACCTCGGGGCCTTTGCACTAGCTTTTCCCCCTGCCAGGAGCATCTTCCCCCAGATGGCTGCATGACTCAGTCCCCGCGCAGTGCGGACCTCTCTGACCACCCTTTCAAAAACTGCAACCTGCCCCCACCTGTTCCTCTCTCCCCACTTTCCTGCTTTATGTCTCTCCGTAGCACTTATCACCTTGAACATACTCTATCTTCTACTTCTTCTGTTTGTTTCGCTTCATGGGGGCTCGGACTTGGTGTTCACTCCCCAGCATCTGCAACCTTGCCTGGCACATAGCAGGGACGTAATAACTATGGGTGAATGGATGAACAAATCAACTAGCCAGGGGCTCAGCGGGTGGGTGGTGATCCTGCTCCTACAGGGTCAGCCCTGAGCCTGGTATGGGTGCAAGGTGGCAGGGGTACCTGTCTGCCGGGCCTGGGCCTGGGCCTGGTCTCTCTCCAGGTGCAGTGCAGTCAGCAGGAAGCAGCCACCACCCAGGGCGATCACGAAGGCGCAGCACAGGAAGCTCTGTTGAAGGCTGAGGAAGCGCTGCAGGTAGGAGTCGGGACGCACAGCCCGCAGGGCGCTGGAGATCTGCAGAGGAGACAGGCTGGGTCTGTCGGGCCCACCAGACCAGCCTCCAGGCCTTCAAGTGCACTTCCTCCCTGGAGCCCTGCCATCCACCCAGCCTTACAAGTCCGGTGAGGTAGGGGCTGCCGGCATCTCCCAGGATGTGGCCCACTGTGATCTGAAGCGCCCCTGCCGTCCCCCGGCACCTGGGTACCACCACGGACTGCAAAACACAGAAGCACCAAGGGAGCTCCCCAAGCGAGGGCAAGGAGTAGGTGTCCCCTCATGCCCTATTCTGTCCCCCGGCTGCCAAGGACCAGCCTGGCAGGGTGACAGGCTGGCCAAGAGAGCGGGATGGCAGGGGGTCGACGAACCCAATGCCTGAAGCCCCACCACTAAGCCAACAGGTCGCTTGGAGGCTCAGGAAGGCTCCCTGGTCCCCTGGGATGGAGCTGCCAGGTCCCTGATGAAGGCCACCCCTCTTGAGGGTTCGCTGTTAAGTCAGGGCGACCAGGCGTGGCTGTGACAACAGTGATGGGGCAGGTGTGTCCCAGCTCAGGGGCCCGCAAGGCAGCAGTGTGGGCTGTGGGGTGAAGAGCGGGTGCACAGCTAGGCGCCTGCACGTGCGGGCGCCTGGGCGGAGTGGTGTGGAGGGCTCAGCCCCCATCTCAAGAAGCCCCTCTGGGCAGAGACGGAAGGCAGGCTTGCTGAAAAGGCCCACTTGGGAGGTTAAGAATATGAATTCCAGAGTCAGATTGTCTGGCTTCTAATCCCACACCCCCAACTCACCAGCCGTGTGACCTTGGGCAAGTCACTTCACCTTTCTGTGCCTCAGACTCCTCAACCCCATATGGGGATAATAATAGTACCTACATAAAGGGTTACTTTCATTATCGTTCCTCATCTGATACCTGGAGGACATCAGGTTGAAATCATGCCCTATGATTCTAAGGGGCAGAAAGCTTCCAGGCATTTGAACATGCTGTGCCTTCTGCTTAGCAAGCCTTCCCCTCTCTGGTCCAGCTGGAGCATCCCCATTCGTCCTTTGGGACTGACCTTTGGGTCACCGCCTCTGTGAAGCCTTCCCAGAGTTCAGGTGCCTGCCCTGAGCTCCCCCAGCTCGTGTGTACCCCTAACTGAAGGCACATCCCCCTCAGCTGGAAGATTCATGGTCCTCCTCCCCTTACCCTTACATTGTCCAGCAGCAAAGTTCCTGCCTAAGTTCTCTTGGGGTCCCTGGGGTTCAGCAAGGCACCAGGCACAGAGGGGACTAGCTGAAAGTTTGCCAACTCAATAGGTCAAGTAGAACCATCAAGGAGACTGGTCTCAGGAGAGGTCCTGCCAGAGCCCAGGGCTGCAGCACGGGAGGGGAGGGAGGCAGGAGGTTCAAGCAGAAGCCACACGTCACACAGTCCCAACAGGGCAGACACAGGGAAACTTCTCACCCCAGAGCCTTAGCCCCAAGGCCTAGTTGTCCATAATCTGAGCCCATCAGAGAATAATAACAATGATAATAATTATTATTATAATAATTAACATTTATTAAATGCTTCCTGTATGCATTTTCTGTATCTCATATACATATATATATTTTATATATCCACTCAACCAACCCATGAGGGAGATATGATTACTAGCCACGTGTTACAGATGGGAAACCCTCCACAGAGAGGGTGAGTAACTTGCCCAGAGTCACCCAGCCAGGAAATAGTAGGGCTGAGATTTGATCCCAGGCCTTCTTCTCCAGGGTCTGACCTTTGACCATTCTGCTGTCAGAAGCAAGAAGGAAACTTTCCAGCAATATTTACGCATTTTTTATAGAACATTTGGAAAACAGTGAGAAGAACCAAGAGGAGACGCTCACCCCAAGCCCCGAAAACCGCTAACTGGCAGCGAGAGCAGGGAAGGGAACTCCAGACAGGGGACGGTGTGAGCCAAGGTGTGAAGGCCAGAGCCCGGGGACTGGAGAGAGGGGTTTGTGGGTGGGCAGGGCAGTAAGAGTCACTCTTGAGGGTGACCGGCTGGTCCCGGAGTCACCGGCGCTGAGCCACTCTGTCCAGGTGGTGAGAGAGGCCGGGCCTCCCACCCATCACCTGGACCTGCCAACGAGCCTGAGAAGGAACTGACCACAGCTTTGCACCTTCCCCAAGTGCTACCTTCTCACCCCATAATTATGTGATTACTCACTGGTGGTTCTGGGCAGAAGGGCAGGGCCTCCTAGAAGATGGACTCTGAGTGTCCAAAAAAGTCCGTGCAGGGGCTGGTTGGACCCTCCCTTCCTCCCCTCCCAGGAACTCCAACCTGCGGGACCTGGACCAGCCCCTGATGCCAGTGGCGGGAGAGGTAGGTCTCCCCCTGCCTGTTCTGGGTCCCCAGGGTCTCCACATAGCCAAGGATCAAGGCTGGGCCCCACCAGCAGCTAGAGAGCCCAGCAGGTAATTTTAGAAGTTCAGAGGCTTTTGGGTTCCCAAAACTCCAGGCACACTCTATTCCGAGATAAAAACCCCTCTGTTTTTGACTTGCCCTTCTTAGAAGAGCTGTTCCCTTTATATCCAGGGGCATAACCAGCGCCAATCAAGGGAGTGCAGAAAGTCGGTTACTGGTTACTGCACCAGTCACCAGGTGCAGACTCCCTGGCAGCCTGCCTCACGTTCCCCACTCAGCCCTCCCACCCAGACACCCCTGGGAGGGTGAGACAGACAAGTGAGCAGACGGCTACCTAGGGGCAGCAGGCAGAGCAGGGAAGCATGGAGACCCGGACAGAGGGAGAACAGGAGGGTGATGACCCCCCAGCAGGAGGGGGTGGCGATGTGCTGAGGAGGTGGGAGGTGAGCCTGGTGGCGGATTTCCAGCACCCTGGAGGACAGACCTGGAGCGAGTCCCCCTTCTACCCTACTCCCCACAGCTGGCGGTGGGTAAGCTGGAGCGGGGCCCAGACAGACAGGAGGGTGTGGAGGGAGCCAGAGACCCCATCAGTAGGTCTGGGGAAGCAGGGAGTTCATCTGGGGAGACACACTCTCCAGCCTTCCAGGAAGCAAGGCACTCCGAGGCCCCACCGGGCAGGGGGAGGTTACCAGAGGTGGGTCTGAAGTGGGTCTTGGCTGTGACGAGCCAAGGTCCTTTTTATTTAACTGACCCACCAGGAGGTAGGGGCTTCCCAGCGTGCAAAGAGTGAGCTCCCCATCAGAGAGTAGGTGAACAAGGGGACGGACTGCACTAGTCAGAATGTCGCAGAGGGTTCACGAGCTGGGGAGCTGGCTACACTAGACCAGTGTTTTCCAGTGCGTTCTGAGGAACGGCTCTACCGGGATCACGCAGGACATTCGACAGCAGTGCAGATCCCTCGACCCAACACAGACCCAACTGAATCAGACTCTGAAGACAGAGGGCCTGGAAGCTGAATTTGTAACAAGCTCCCCCAAACCTGATTCTTAGGCTCAGTGAAGTTTGGGAACCACTGAAGAGCCCCTGAGGTCTCTTCCCCAGAGAGAATCTGGATTCTCCTCCTTGTGGATAAGCAGATCAAAGAGAGCCGTGTCCCTGAGGCAGGACTGACATGGGGCCATGGAGCCCACAGCAATCCCACAGGAACGTGCGTGATACGGGCTCAGCTCACTCTGCCCGCGTAGCCTGGGCGTAACTGGTAGGTAGGTACCACCTTTCTACCTACTGCACACTTGAGCAAACCAAGGCCAGCCAGAGAGGCGCAGGGCTGGGAGTGGGAGCAGGTGGACTGTTCCAGAATCCTGGCTCCTGGGCTCTGCTGCCCTCTCACCTTCTGTGCTTCAGGAGCAAGGGCAGCCAGCAGGGACCTCCCTGCACTTCCTGCCACACCAGTGTCGCCACACTTCCTGCCCCTGCCTTGCTGCAGGCTGCTTCCTCCCCAGCCCCATCCCACCCCCTGCTGGCCTCTCTCCACCCATCTCCCCTCCGGCCCCCTGGAACCTGCTCCTGCCCCACCTCTACAAAAGCAACCCCAGCTACCTATGACCTGCCAACTCCAGCTACCACCCTCTCTCTCCTCTCTCCCCTGCGCAGCTTCTTACTCTCCAGGTCACGTCACCTCCCACCCTTCCTCACCCTGCCCCCAGCTGCTGTCTGTCTGTCCTCCACCCCACAGCTGGGAGCCCCCCACTGCCGGAGACCACTCCCCCCTGGAGCCTTCCCCCTCTCTCTGTCAGGGGACTGAGCTCCAAGAACCGTAGGGACTGGTCCAGCTCCGGCCACCAAAGTGTCACAAGGCTATCCTCCACTGAGGGGCTTTGGGAAGGTGGGGAGGCAGGGGAAGTGGGGCTAGAAGCCTTCCTGGGATGACAGGCCCCACTAAGCCTTAGGGGCTGGAGGCCTCCAAGCCAGGGGAGGACCGTGGGGAACACTAAGTAGGCTGGATCATGTCCAGCCGGCCCCCTGGACAGTGCCAGCCACAGCTCCCCAGCAGACCCAGATGGCTCAGACTACGGCTGACTGGCCCCCTCACCCCTCCTCTCCTGTCTCCAGCCCACACACAGCTCTACAAAGAGCCTGGCTCTGCCAGGTTAATCATTCCTGCAAACACAGACACGGTGGTGGGGGGGGAGCACACAGGCGCAGTCTTCACATATCTGCAGGGCTGCCGTGTGCAGCAGGGAGCAGGCGGCAGGGGGCGGGGGGGATGTGGAGGAAGCTGCAGGGGGCAGGATTCAGAGGACAAGCGGGCAGCCCCACTCAAGACAACGTTTGCCTGGGACCTCCCTAGCGGTTCCACACTTCCAATGCAGGGGACACGGGTTCAATCCCTGGTCAGGGAAGTAAGGTGCCACACGCTGCACAGCTTGGCCAAAAAATAAAGGATTTGCCAGCACGATTCCACATACCGAGGGCTTTCCTTCAGGCTATCTCACTGCTGTGGCCTCTCCCGTTGCAGAGCACAGGCTCCGGACGCATAGGCTCAGCGGCCATGGCTCACGGGCCCAGCAGCTCCACGGCATGTGGGATCTTCCCGGACCGGGGCACGAACCCGCGTCCCCTGCATCGGCAGGCGGACTGTCAACCACTGCGCCACCAGGGAAGCCCATGATTACCCCTTTTTATAGACAAGGAAACTGAGGCCCAAGGCCATTCAGCAGGTCTATGGCTGAGTCTGGATGGAGCCCAAGTCTCCTGCCTGGAAGGAGGAAAAGAGAAGACCCGCCAGCCCTGCAGCTGATACACCCACCCAGGAGTCAAAGACAGGACATCCCTGTCTACATCGGCTGAGCCTGGGCCAAGAAGAGGGCCAGAGCATCTAGATAGAGAGTGAGCCTCCCATCCACAGCAGTATTCAAGCAGGTTTTGTTGGCTAATTAAATGACTACACTTCCCCACAGCCCTTTCAAACTCAGATCCCAGGATGCCAGGATTTCGCTGGGAGATGGAAGATGAGAAAGTAGGAACCACTGACTTGCTGTCAGAATCCCAGCCAGCATTCTCTGTGCCAGGAACAGGGCAAAAGCTTTACATGGATAATCTCATTTCACCCTCACAATAATCCAGGAGGTATTTTCATCTCCATTTTCCACACAGGGAATCTGAGGCTCGGCGACACAAAGTGACTTGCCTAGGTCACACACAGCTAGTAGGTGGCAGAAGCAGGGCTGAATCCCAGGTCTGTTTCCTGAATCCAGGTTCGTGCCCCTGCACTAGACCCCCTTCAGGACAGCTCTCAGCCGACTGCAAGCTGCTCTGGTTCCCTCATGCCCACCCAGCCCTGGACTACCAGGAGGCAGGAGGAGGGCTCTTGGGGTGTCCCTAGGTCTGGGACCCTGTGTAATCCACAAGGGCACAGCCCTTCAGTGTTCAAAAAGTTTCCCTGCACATCTCCTAGAAGGAGGCAGGGAGGCTGGACAGAGAGTGTGAGGCTCAGGGAGGGTCTTGCTAGACTCTGGACCTAGCAGTCATGGGGTCAGGATAGCGTCAGCCCTCATTATAGCCTGAGCCGGCCCCTTGCCTTGCAGCCCATGATATGGGAGCTGGGGTGGCCTGGACCCACCTGGGCTCTGTGGCCCTGAAGTCCAGCATCCATGTCTGCACACCCATGTCCCACGTGCCGTGGAGCAGCTGGGCCCGTGAGCCATGGCCGCTGGGCCTGCTCGTCTGGAATCTGTGCTCCGCGGCAGGAGAGGCCGCAGCAGTGAGAGGCCCGTGTACCGCAAAAAAAAAAAAAAAAAAACCCGGGCCACAGTCTTGGCTCAGTGCCTCTGCAGGCTGTGTGACCTTGGTTCAGGCACCTGCCCTCTCTGAGCCTCCATCTGCTCATCTACAAAATGGGAGTGATGGTCAAAGGATATGTCTGAGACTGTCAGGGAGGCCCCTGGTCCAAGGTGACTGTTCATTGACCTTGGTCCCCTACCCCATGGTCTCTGAAGCCCCTCCTGGCCTCTAGGCCACTCAACAGCAGAAGTCCAGCCCTGAGCAGGACAGACTCCAGCTGCCCCTGCTCGAGAGGCCCCAGGACCAGCCCTCCGTTCCAACTCTCACACCTACCAGCAGGATGTCAGTAACCACGGCCCAGTTGCAGGACAGGAGCAGCTCCCCGAGGGCCAGGAACACCTGTGAACAAAGGGTGGCCAGGATGAGGCTTCCTGGATCTCAGTCACCAGCCCCTCCCCACGCTGTTTCTTCCCACCTGTGGAGAAGGAGACTGAGGCTGCCCAGAGGAAGGACCCATCGAGACTTACTGGGGTGGGTGAGGTTTGCAACTGTTTTCCCAGCTGCGACAGCCTCCAGAGTGGGTAGACATTCCCATCTGGGCAGACTGGCAGCCGTGACCCAGAGAGGAGTGCCAGGGCCCAGGCCTGGGAAGAGCACTCCCCCTGATGGACGGCCCCCAGGGTCTAGCCACTGAGGTCACCCAGGGAGGCAGCCAGGACTCCCAGGCCATGTTTAAAGGTGCAGAAACAGGCACTTCCCTGGTGGTCCAGTGGGTAAGACTCCGTGCTCCCAATGCAGGGGGCCCGGGTTCAATCCCTGGTCGGGGAACTAGATCCTGCATGCATGCTGCAACGAAGAGTCCACATGCTGCGACTAACAAGTCTACACGCTGCAACTAAAGACCCCATGTGCCGCAACTAAGACCCGGCACATCCAAAATAAATAAATAATAAATAAGTAAATAAAATATTTTTTTAATAAATAAATAAATAAAGGTGGGGAAACAGAGGAGAAAGGTCCAGGACTTGCCCACCCTCCCCTTTGTTCCCCTAAGGCCTGTGTACACTAAGGAGGTGCTTACTGCATGCCAGCCAGACTGCCCAGTCCAGGCCTCCTATCAAGAGCCCCTCCTAGGCCTTCCCCTTCCCAGACCCCGAGAGCAGCACAGGGAGGTGAGCAAGGCTGAGACAGTAAACTGTGCCCGGGTCAGAGCCAGGGCTTGTCTGAGGTTGCCAGCTGGCCCAGGGCAAAGCCATCCTGAAACACGAGGCTTCCGGCCCCCGTCCAGTGCCCACCCCCACCCCGGGCACCTGTGGGGCTGGGATAACCTTGTGTGCCCACCCTCCGCCTCGCCATCTGGAGGCCGCTGTGTACCTGTCTCTCCCAGCTCCCTGAACCCCCTACCTCGTGCCAAAGGATTAGGACAATCCTCATTCCACTCACTCAAGAAGAGTTTAATGAAGCAGCAAGAGGAGGGGAAAAGTCTCATTTCTCAGAGCTTCTAAGGGCTTATTGCTGGAGTGGAATTAGTCATTCCTGGAGTCACGGGGCTGTGCCTGGGGCAGCCCAGGCTCTGGATCCCAAAGGCCTACAAGCACCCAGGACCGCGGAACCAAAGGCCCACTGCCTGCACACTGAGTGCACGCCAGGCGTGTCCACTTTTGTCACCCATCCAACTCTCAGCCACCTCATAAGACACGTATCATTACATCCACTCCACAAATGAGAAGACTCAGGCCCACGGTCACACATCAAGTCACTTTCTGGTGAGCCCCTCTCCCCTGCGGCAAGGTGAGGGGCAGGAAGCTAGCGGTGAGGTCGGGGGGAGACTCCAAGAGGTCCCAGAGACCACAGTGCTGGGCGAGGCTGGCAAGAGGGAAGTCAGAGGAAAGCCCAGGATGCGGAGGGCTTCCAGGTGGAGATGGCATTGAGCAGAGCCCCGAAGGATGGGCAGCATCAGCATGGGTCTGGAAGAGCCCCGAGGCCGTGCCAGGCAGAGAACCGTAGTGAGCAGAGGCGAGGAGGCTGGAAGGCACCCACGAGGCCGGGCGGGCAGGAGTGTGGCCCGGGGCTGCGGAGAGACGGCAGGACCCACTGGGAAGGGGAAGCAGCGGGTGTCTTCTCCCAGTCTCACTAGTCCTTGGCCCTCCACAGACTGAGGAACGCTTGAAGGCAGGGCGGGGCCTCCCTCTGGGCGCGGGGCTGGGCACCCACAGGGGTGGGAATCAGGAAGTGGCCAGCTGGCAAGCCTTAGGCGGGGCCCAAGCAGGCTGCAGACCCGCATTCCAGCCCCACAGGGTCTGCCAACCCGGCCTCCTGGGACCAACGTGAGGGCAGCTCACACCCATCCTTCCCTCGACTCCCACATCCACCAGGACTGCCAGGCCACTGCCCTCCTCCCACTTCCAGCTCAAAGGCATCCTACCCTCCATAGCCGGGGGGCCAGCCACACGGAGCCTGCTCTCTGCGGGTGCTGCGGTCTCCCCGCTGCTGCCCCACACCCACGGGACATGCTGAGATACACCTTTTCCTTCCTCCAGCTGGAGCAGGGTGGATCCTGACCCCAAAATAGGGCCGATCGGAGGGAGGCTGCAGCCACAACGGGCCCTTTCAGGCTGAACAAGCTGCCTGAGGATGCCAGGTTTCCTCAGACACACCTGGAAACCCACCCCAAGCCACCAAATCCCCGCCTCCACGCAGAGGCTTTGAGGAGCGAAAGGCCCAGCTGGGGAGAGGCCATCTCCTAATCCCGTAATTACAGTCTCCTGAGGCGGCTGCCTGGGCTCAAGGAGGGACACCCATCAAAGAGGTGTGACCTGGCCATGTGGGGCCACCCGTGGCAGTCACCACACTCTGGGCCTTGGTTTCCCCAACACTACTACGATAGGGTGGCCCAGCGCCCCAGCAACCCCCTCCACCACCAACAGCTTCTGCTTTTTTTTTTTTTTTTTTTTTAACAGCTTTTGCTTTTAAAGCTGCAAGATAACTTCAGTTGGTCCCACAGGCTGCGCGCAAATCGGGTCTGAGAAGCCAGCGGCCTCCACGACCAAAGCAGACTTGAGTTCCGCAATTAAAAAAACAAAACAAACAAGAAGGGCCCTGGTCTGAAGTTAAGTCACGGTGAAGAATGTAGCCAGCCGACCGTTCAAAGCTCCTCCCACATGGGCCCCTCAGCCCCCTGGACGCCCTCTTCTGCACGGCCACAGGCCCCTCACACTGACCAGGTCCCCAGACCTGCTCTCTCCTCCTGTCCCCCCATGTTACTGCCCTCGCCCAGGGTGCCTGAGGTAGCCAGGATACAGGACCCACCCACAGACTGGCCACCAGCAAGCTGCCCAAGCGGTCAGACATGGAAAGGGAGAGGTGGGGGGCTCCTACATGCCTTGCTCGCCTTCGCACCCCTCCAGACACCGATTCCTCTCCATTCTGCATCCTAAATGTCCCTCAGATCTGCCCCCTCCTCCCGGTCACTGCTGCTGGCCTGGTCCAGGCCTCCCCCATCCCTCCACCTCACCAGTTTCCCAGGCCCCACCATCCCTCCCAACAGCAGCCCCGGAGGAGACTTCCGAAAGGGAAATGGGAAATCTGCCCTTGTCCCCTTAGTGCCTGTTCATGGTTCCCTGCACCCTGACTCCGTCTCCCTGGGTGATAGGGCCTGGGAATACTGCCTGAGAAGCGTGGAGCCCCTGAACCCCTGGCCTTTCCATTTCAGACTCAAGAGGATTTCCCCCTCCAGTGGGGGTGGTGATGATGCATATTTCTGGCCTTAGTCACCCCCGGTCAGAGAGGCGTGTACACACACACACACACACACACACACACACACTCTGACACATGCACTCACATGACACACAACCACACAAGCTTGCACAGACACGTGCATCAAGACACACACACACACACACACACACACACACACACAAGAGCTCCAAGACCCATGCACACATACCTAGACCCATAACCTGGGACACATACACAAAACTCACACACCACAAAGACACATACATAAGCAGGTAACAGGGATGACATTCTAAGTATTAAAATATGTGTGGCAAGAATACCAACCAAACAGACGGTGGCTGGAAAACAGCCTAGCGTGTACATGTGCGTGCTTGTGGTCTTATCATGTAGACAGCAAGTTGTACACAATCACACGCACGTATACATGTACACAAACACGCTCTTGCTTTTGCACTCATGTGCATACCTGCACTCGGACATGCACACACTCATACCTTCACACACAAAGACACCCTCCTCACGTACACCTGCACGCACAGGTAGGCATGGGCAGGGAGCAGGACGGAAGCTGGAGCACCTGCCCCAGAGGAGGCTCAGCCCCTGTGGAGTGGAAGGGACCGTGTCTTCACTTTGGTCCATCTCAGTCTGACAACCGGGCAGTAACTGATCTCTGAACTGCAAAGAATGGATTCTAGGTGCCCCCAGGTAGGGAGAAAGCAAATGTCTCCCATGGGCTGTGGAGACTCAGGCAGAGGTAAGGCCGATCCTCCCCTTGCACAGGTCAACTCTTCACCCAGTGTGGTTGAGCCAGTCAGGATGCAGGTCCCGGGCACAGACTGGCCACCAGCAAGCTGCCGGGCCGGCTGGCACACTTTTTCCCTGGGCCTGCCAACCTGTAATTGCAGGGACTGTCTTTAGGGCACAAGGGTACCACCCAGCTCCCATGGGCCAGCAAAGGCCCAGCAGCCTAGCAGACAGGCAGGTGGGGAATGAGCTCCAGTCCTCCTGGAGAACCCAGCTGATACTGCAGGCTCTGCTGCCCATCCAAGAAGAGCCACCTGCTAGATCCTGGCAGGGAAGCGGGGTCCTCAGAGGAAGAGTAGGCGGGCCTCTCTCAGCCCCTCGTAGGCAGCCTCTGGCAAGGCCCAGTTACTCCAGCCCAAGACACAAGAGCAAAAGGGCTGGGACTTCCCTGGTGGTCCAGTGGCTAAGACTCCTTGCTCCCAAAGCAGGGGGCCTGGGTTCGATCCTTGGTCAAGGAACTAGATCCCATATGCCGCAACTAAGAGTTTGCATGCCACAACTAAAGATCCCGTGGCAACTAAGACCTGGCTCAGCCTAAATAAATAAATAAATAGGCTTGTCCAAAAAACCCGCAAGGGCCAAGCGGTAGGAGAGATCCCCCAAGCTGGGGCACCTGCACGGCCCAGCTGTCTGGGCCACCAAGGGATGACAGCAGGTCCCATAGTCAACCCTGGAATCCTTAGCTGACCCGGACCACAGCTACAATGGACACACATCCTGACTGCTCCCTGCCAATCATCACGCAAGACTCCCTCGTGGGCACCGGGCTCAGCAAATACGGGGCCTCCATCTTTGGTCCTTGCTCAGGAATCGCCAAGGCTGAGAAGGGCAGCATCGCTTCCCGGATGTAAAGGCCTCAGTGACCGCCAAGCTGGCTCTGCTCTGTGTCATGGTGGCCACATTGCTCCTTGGGCCAGAAGGGAACTCAGGGTTACGATCTAGTTTGGGCTGGAAGGAGCCTTAAAGATCATCTGGGGCAACTCCTGCGTGAAAACGGAGGGTTGTAATTGCACCACAGACTTCCCTTCCCCAAAGAGTAAAAAATAGTGTCGGGGGGTGGGGCAGAAACGTTTTTCACCAAAGGAAAAAAAAGCTTAATGAGGTAAGTATTAAATATTGGCAGCCAAGGCAAAAAAACCAGATAATTCTGGAGTAAAGTAGAGAATATGACCCTTCTCAGCTCCACCCTCCCCAGAGCTATCCTCCAAAGCCTCAGCATCTAAGGGAAATAAACTGAGCAGGGGTCCTGTGTTTCCACTCTTAACTGAGAACCAGTGGGAAAAGCTGCTGGGGAGAAATGGGTAAAAGTGGTGAAAGTGAATAAATGACTCCAGTTACTGACTCCACATAAGGCCTAAAAACAGCAATTTTTTACTGTTTTTTACTGGGCCTAAGGTCCAGTAATTAAGTAGAATGAACCCTGTGATAGAGCATTTACCTAAATCTCAGAAGAGAGAGCAGAGCCCAGGTGTTCTAACAAAGCCCCTCCTGCCTTACCTGAGCCCTGCAATTCCCTCAGGCGACAGAAAACCTAACACTCAACTCTCAAACTGCAGCCCCTTTGGGGAAGAGAATGGTCACAGAGAAGGCAGGAAGACAGTAGAAGAAAAGGAAGAGTCACCCACACTATATCAAAGCAAATTCAGTATCAGAGCAGAGCTGCCCACACCCAGGCTAGAGAAAGCACTCAGTATGTGAACTATGCAAACATACAAAAATAAATAAATAAAACAGCGAGAGAAAGTGAGAGAGGGAAGGAGGTAGGAAGAGAGGGAGGGAAGGAAGAGAGAGAAGAAAGAAAGAAGGAAGGGAGGGAGGGAGGAAAGAAAGAAAGAAAGAAAGGAAGGAAGGAAGGAAGGAAGGAAGGAAGAAAGAAAGAAAGAAAGAAAGAAAGAAAGAAAGAAAGAAAGAAAGGAAGAAAGAAAGGAAGGAAGAAAGAGGGAGGGAGGGAGGGGGAGGGAGGGAGAAACAGAGGAAATGGAAAGGGGGAAAGGTGGAGAAGGAAGAAAAAAGAACCCAACCTAGAAGACAGATGATAGAAGGAGCAGAAGGAAATACCTTATAATTGTTTCAAACTACATTGAATAGGAATTCAATAAAGAGCTCAAAAATGAAATGAACCCCCAATAGGATGAGATATAAAAGGATATTGCAGACTTAAGGGAATAAATGGAGGAGCAAAGCAATAAACAACATTATTACAGAACTAATAAATTAAAAACAGTCAGAAACAGAACAGACATCAACCAAAGTAGAATCACCAATATAGAGAAAGGCTTGAGATAATCTCACAGATTGACTGATTTTTAAAAAACACCAAGAAGAAAACATTGGGACCTCCCAATGGTTAATGGTTAAGACTTCGCCTTCCAATGCAGGGGGTGCGGGTTCGATCCCTGGTTGGGGAGCTAAGATCCCACATGCCTTGTGGCCAAAAAAAAAACCCCAAAACATAAAACAGAAGCAATATTGTAATAAATTCAATAATACTTTAAAAATGGTCCACATTAAAATAAAAACTTTAAAAAAGAAAAAGAGAAAACATTTAGAGAGAAGTAAATGATATGAAAGACAGGTGAAGTAGATCAGGGCTGGGACTAGAGCACGGCAAGTGAGACACACAGGGTACCAAATTTAAGGAGGTACTCAGTCTCTGGGTTGCACAAGTGTAGGGTTAGCCCCTGGGAGTGAGTGCCTCCTTAAATTGTGTACCCTTATGCCTTGCTGGCCTTACCCTAGTCCCAGCCCAGAAGATGATCCAACACAGGTTAAAAAAAAAAAAAAAAAAACTCAACAAATAAACAAACATAAGAAATATTCAAAGAGATGAGAGGGGGAAGGAGGATACTCAGTGCTGATTCAGCAGATAAGAACACTGTTATGAACAAACTTTTATATGATATAGAATATTTAGCACTGAGATATATCCTAGCTGTTGCAAGCAGCTTCTAACATGGCTCCAGAGACCCCTGCCTCTTGTATCTCATCCTGGGTGTGGGCTGGACCTAGGGATGTGCTTCTGATGAGCAGGATACAGCAAAAGTCATGGGATACCACTTCCGTGATTAGGTTACAAAAGACCGTGACTCCCCTTGATAGACTCCTCTATTGCCTTCTCAGCCTACACATATTCAGGAAGGGAGCTGCCATAAGAAAGAAGCCAACATAGCAAAGGAACTGAGAGCAGACTCCAGCCAATAGCCAATGAGGAGCTGAGGCCCTCAATCCAACATCGCAGAAGGATCTGAATGAGGCCCACAACCACTGAGTGAGCTTGGAAGCAGATCCCTCCCTAGTTGAGACTTCACATGAGACCACAGACCCTGGGCTAACGCCTTGATTGGAGCCTACAAGAGACCATGAAGCAGAGGACCCAACTAAGCTATGCCTGGATTCCTGACCCACAGAAACTGTGAGATAATAAATGTGTGCTGTCTTAAACAACTACATTTGGGGATGATTTGTTACACAGCAAGAGATAACTAATACACTACCTAAGCCACTGAATTTCAAGAATAAATAATATAATCTCCAGGTATCCAGAAGAAAAAGTGAATCGATATGAAAGATTTTTTAAACTTCATTCTTCACAGCAATATTTGATACGAAAAGACAATGGAACAAATGTTTGCAAAGTAATGAAAGGAAGAAAATGTGAGCCAACAATACCTTTTTCTCTTCAAGAAAAGAGGGAAAGAGGAGACAACCTCAAACATAAATGAACCAAAGGAAAACCACCTCTCTAGCCCTTTTTGGTTTGGAAAGGGGGACAGAATGGATTAAAAACTATTTAACCACAAAATCTACTCAGTTAGGAGTTGAACCAAAACGAAGAACTCAGGAATGGAGCATCTATGCAACAGATGGAGAATGAGTATTGAATCTATTTAAATCTGAGACTACTGTCCCAGATCTAAGGATTATGCTTAGAGAACAGACTGTGAGTGTTATAAATCTAGAAAAAGTAAAAATAATAATATAACTAACAAAAACCAGGAGATTGGGGAGAGAAGAAGGGGGAGGTATAAGAAAGCTGATCAGGATTTATCAATAAGTCCAAAGTTTTAAAATTAATTTGAAGTTAACCAAGTCCTTTGATTTCACTTCCGTTCCTTCAGGTAAATTCATATAAATGAATTAAACACTATATGATTCTATTTACATGAAATATCCGGAATAGGCAAATCTATAAAGGCAGAAAGCAGCTTAGCAGTTACCTAGGGCTGGAATAGAGGATGGTTAGGGGGAAATGGCGAATGATTTATAATGAATATGAAGTTTCTTTTTTTTTTTATAGGAAGCCCAAGAAATGCATTTATTCTACTGTCTTATAAAGTTTCTTTCTGAGGTGATGAAAATGTTCTAAAACTGATGTGGTGTTGATTGCAAACCTCTGTGAATATACTAAAAACCATTAAATTTTGTACTTTAAATTGTATGATACCTGAATTTCATCTCAATAAATCTGTTTTTAAAATTACCAGATAACCTCAGTTTAACAAAAGTATTTCTAAACACATAAATCTGGGTTTATATACAGAGGCACATATAGAAGGATGGTCACATCACAAAAGTAGAAGCAAACAGGCCAAGATGTTAAGAGTAGCTGATTCTAGGGGATGAGAAAATGGAAAATTGTTATCTTCTTCTTTGTGCTTTTCTGGTTTTGCTTTTGTTTTTTTTTTTTAATTTCCCCCAGATAAAAATAGAAAGGTCATTGATAGAGTGTGGTGGATTGAATTGTTGGTCTCATCGCTTGATTTCACTGTGATAGCATGAATGCTTCCATATCCTTGACGTGTCGAGTCCCCCAGAGTGTGATCCTTGGTCCTCTTCTCTTTTCTATCCAAGCTCAGGCCTTTGCTGATCTCATTCAATCTCACGGCTTTACATAACCAGCCTAGACCTCTCTCCTGAACTCCAGACTCATGAATTTCCAACTGCCTCTTAACATCTGCGGTTGAATGTCCTAAAAGGCATCTCAAATTCAACATGTCTGAAATTGAACTCCCAATCCCACCCTTTCCAAAAAAAAAAAAAAAACCAACAACAACTCCGTACTTCCCTCCAGCCTTCTCCGTCTCAGTAAATGGCAACTCCTTGTTTCCAGTTGCTCAGGCCCAAAACCCTGGAGTTGCCCTCGACTCATCCATTTCTCTCACACTCCACACCCAACCCGTCAGGAAATCCTGTTGATTCTACTTCCAAAACGTACCCGGAATCTGACCGCTTCCTCACACTTCCTCCATAAGTAGCCCAATCCAAGCCACAGGTATCTCTTGCCTATAATATTGGGAAGCCTCCTCATGGGTTCCTCTGTCTCTTGTCTTTGTCCTTTTTCATTCTATTATCAACACAGCAGCCAGAGAGACCTTGGTAAACTACGTGGTAGGTAGTTACAAAACAGCCCCCAATTAATCATCCTTCTTGGTATTCACACCCTTGTACAGTCCTTTCCCATGGTGAAACCGGGTCAGTTTCACACCTTGCTTCAACCAATAAAATAAGGCACAAGTGATGCTGTGCTGTTCCTGGCCTAGGCCTTAAGAGACTTTGCAGCTTCCACTTTGCTTTCTTGGAATACGGCCCTGAGACCACCATGTAAGTAACCAGTTTCACCCAGTGGAAGACAAGAGGCCACATGGAGGAGAATGGAGGAGCCCCAGCTGACGGCCAGACACGAGTGAGGCCAGCTTGGATGTCCCACCCCACCCAGTCTTCCAGGTGAAGGCGGCCACAGGAGTGAGCACAGGTGAAACCAGGCAAGAAACCATCCAGCCAACTCACAGAATCATAAGAAATAATAAATCATTGTCTTAAGCCACTACGTCTTAGGGTGATTTGTTACTCGGCAATAGGTGACTGATACAAACCATCAATCAGAGCATCATTTCTGTGCTAGAAATTCTCTAGTGGTTTCCCATTTCACTTAAATTGGAAGTCAAGTTCATTCTATGTGCAGGGATCCACACAATCAGTGCCCCACCCACGCCACCCCACCCCCGGCATTCCCTCTGACCTCATCTCCTTTGCTCTACCTTGGCTCGCCCCATTCCAACCACGTTTCCTAGAAGACACCAGCATGATTTCCCCCTCAGGACCTTTGCACTTGCTCCTCCCTCTGCATGGAGAGCTCTCCCCCACTCTACCCCTGTATCCACATGGCTCCTTCTCTCACTTGCTTCAGGTTGCTGCTATAGCATCACCATCTCTGTGGGGCCTCCCT